>NC_056732.1:1059771109-1059986109 GCF_019279795.1 Protopterus annectens
TTTTGGTATTTAAGCCCTAACTTTGATAGGGTTTCTGTCTTTACACACAGTGCAGACTGGAAAAGAAGTTGTTGACTGCAACTGAGCTGAAAATATAAGTATCTTGCTTTTTTTGATTATTTTTACAGATTACTGTTTTTAAAATTTAATATATATATATATATAGCACTTTGTCTATTCTGTATCTTTACAAATCCTTATCTGTTTAAAAAACGTGTGTCTCTAGTGCTTGCTGGCTGTAGGCTATTGTTTTAACTGAAGCATTTCCTCTGTGTAATTATCTTTTGGCTAGTGGGGCTGGTTCCTTTGTGTTCTGAAAAGCTGTTTTGGTATTTAAGCTCTAACTTTGATAGGGTTTCTGTCTTTACACACAGTGCAGACGGGAAAAGAAGTTGTTGACTGCAACTGAGCTGAAAATATAAGTATCTTGCTTTTTTTGATTATTTTTACAGATTACTGTTTTTAAAATTTAATATATATATATAGCACTTTGTCTATTCTGTATCTTTACAAATCCTTATCTGTTTAAAAAACTTGTGTCTCTAGTGCTTGCTGGCTGTAGGCTATTGTTTTAACTGAAGCATTTCCTCTGTGTAATTATCTTTTGGCTAGTGGGGGCTGGTTCCTTTGTGTTCTGAAAAGCTGTTTTGGTATTTAAGCCCTAACTTTGATAGGGTTTCTGTCTTTACACACAGTGCAGACTGGAAAAGAAGTTGTTGACTGCAACTGAGCTGAAAATATAAGTATCTTGCTTTTTTGATTATTTTTACAGATTACTGTTTTTAAATTTTAATATATATATATATATATATAGCACTTTGTCTATTCTGTATCTTTACAAATCCTTATCTGTTTAAAACACTTGTGTCTCTAGTGCTTGCTGGCTGTAGGCTATTGTTTTAACTGAAGCATTTCCTCTGTGTAATTATCTTTTGGCTAGTGGGGGCTGGTTCCTTTGTGTCCTGAAAAGCTGTTTTGGTATTTAAGCCCTAACTTTGATAGGGTTTCTGTCTTTACACACAGTGCAGACTGGAAAAGAAGTTGTTGACTGCAACTGAGCTGAAAATATAAGTATCTTGCTTTTTTGATTATTTACAGATTACTGTTTTTAAAATTTAATATATATATATATAGCACTTTGTCTATTCTGTATCTTTACAAATCCTTATCTGTTTAAAAAACTTGTGTCTCTAGTGCTTGCTGGCTGTAGGCTATTTTGTCCCACACTCCCTCCCTGTTGGTGGCTTGCTCTTATACTTGGTGGCTTTGCAGTTGCCCGCCCCTACTGTGACACTCCTCCCAGTCTAGTGTCATTAGCTCATTCTGCCTAATACAGAGAGAACATTTGATAGGCCTTCTGTTCCTCCTTTTTCCCTTTCAAAAAGTAAAACAAAACTTTTTTTTTTGTTTCTTTCGCCTGAACCTCCTTGTGTTCTGACTGTGCTTCTCAAACATTTTGGAATTATACAGTATATTTCAGAGCATTTATTATAACTGTAATAGCTTTAATATTGCTACAACTCAAGTGCTCTGGGTTGCACTGCATCTGAAGTGTTTGTGTGTTTTAGCTGCTTTTCTGTATATATAGACTTTTCTGTTTCTTTTACTAAATAAGCTCTGTAAAGTTGTTTTATTGCATTTCTGCCTTTTATTTCTGAGGTTTTTTTGCACTTTTAAAGTTTGTTTTTGCTTAGTTTAATTGGTAGGCTACACACTCAAGTGCGCTAGCCGAATTAAAGCATTTACTGTGTTTCTGTACCTAATTTCTGCTACTTTGTTAAAAAAAAAAAACAAACAAAAAAATTCCTTGTTTCCCGCCTTTACTGAACTAGAATAGTCCAGTCTTCAGGTATTGCTGATCTCTGGGCTGTGTCATAGTTCCTGTGTTGCCCATATCCTTATTTGGATAGGAGGAAGCTTCTTTGTTCACCAGTGAGAGTGGGGAGCTCTGAGCAGCCTATCTGTCCCTTGAGGAGTGGTTCCAGCCCAGTGACCTGTAGCTTATGGGCTGTTTTGGGCCATTTCCTATCTCTTTCTAACCCCCTGCTTTAAAGCCAGCTTTAGCGCACTTTTGCGCTTGTAATTTAAAGTTTGTCCTGTTTTTTGCATTTACCTGTTGAGGCTACACACTCAAGTACGCTAGCCTGTGTCACATATTTACTGCATTTTCCTGCTATTTGTTGAAAAAAAGAAAAACAAAAAAAATTATTATCCTTGTTTCCCGTCTTTCCTGACCTAGAGTAGTCCAAATACAGGCTTTGCTGTATTCTGGACTTTTGGAAATTTCCTGTGTTGTCCATTTCCTTTCTTGGATAGAGGGAGGTTTCTTTGTTCACCAGTGGCAGTGGGGAACATAGAGCGGCCTATCTATCCCTGGAGGAGTGTTCCCAGCACAAGAATCTGGTAGTCTATTGGCCATTTTGGACCAATTTCTAGCTCTTTCAAATCCCCCTGTATAAAACCCACTTTGGCGAGGTTTTGGCGCTTGTTACTACTCAGCCAAGCTCCTCATGGTCCTGCAGAGTGGTGCTAGCAGCAGAGAGGCTAAAAGAGCGACTGCTAACCTGATAAAAGTGTTTTTTCCTGCTACTACCTGGGCGACTGTCCGATCTAGCTAAACTGCAAATATTTCTGCATCTTGAACTGTTTTAAACTGTCTAAAGTTGTTTTTGCACCTGCACTTTTAAAGTTTGTCCTGTTTGTTGCATTTACTTGTTGAGGCTACACACTCAAGTGCGCTAGCCTGTGTTACATATTTATTGCAATTTCCTGCTGTTTGTTGCAAAAGAAAAAAAAAAGTTATCCTTGTTTCCCATCTTTCCTGACCTAGAGTAGTCCAAATACAGGCTTTGCTGTATTCTGGACTTTTGGAAAGTTCCTGTGTTGCCATTTCCTTTCTTGGATAGAGGGAGGCTTCTTTGTTCACCAGTGGCAGTGGGGAGCTTGTAGCAGGCTATCTGTCTCTGGAGGAGTGTTCCCAGCACAGGAATCTGGTAGTCTGTTGGCTGTTTTGGGCCAATTTCTAGCTCTTTCAAGTCCGCCTGTATAAAACCCGCTGTAGCGCGGCTTTGCGTGATTTTGTGCATAGCGCTTCATCGAGCAGCGCTGCTTATTTGGGTTTGAGCCTTGGAACTGATCTAGTTCTCATAATAAACACCCTATTCCTATGCTAAAGACTAGCACTTGCTCACTAAAGCAATTATATAAGTCAGCACTAAAAAATTAAAAGCACTACACCCTCACAAACTCCCCTTGAGTAACTTGTTCCCCATTGGCCCTTTTTTCAATTATAAAGGAATTCCCAATACTATTCTAGCATGTCCAAAGGTCAGTTGTCAATCTCCTCCGGTCCAGCTGGTGAACCTGGGAATCTTGAGGCAATGTTACAACTGCCTAATGTACACAGACAACCCTCTCCGCCTCCCAACAAATTCCAACACATGTGAGAGATGCAACCATATAGCCAAACTGGAGGCTAAGCTCTCTCAACTCAGTACTGGCGTAACCAGTCAGGAGGAGAAGGAAACCACACTCACTACAATTCCAGTCTCACATAGACCTACCACGACAGCAAACCAAACACATAAACACACAAAAACATACTTGGAGGCTCTAAATAAAAATCTGCCTAAGCAGCAAAGACCTCCAAAGCAGACACCCAAGCAACCGCTACCCCAAAACAAAACACATGCAACACATAGCTCACAAAGCCAGTGTGCCAAACAGTCACAGCCTTAAGGCTAAACAACACACCTGATACACTTGTAATAGGTGACTCTATCATCAGGTACACTGACGTCCCGCTCACCAGGCTGAACAAGGAGAAGGTCACGGTGAGCTGCCTATCGGGTGCTAGGATCCGCCACATAACACAAGCACTCAGGTCACTCCAAGGCAAGTACAAATATGACTCAGTCATTGTCCATGCTGGTGTGAATGACCTGAGACGTACCTCCCTGGACTACATGAAAAGAGACATAGAGGAGCTCTCTGGGCATGTAGCCCAGGCCGGTATGACCCTGACCTTGAGTAGCATCTTACCCTCACCAAGAATGATGCCACAGTATGAAGACAAGATTATCAATTTCAACAATTGGCTTAAGTATTGGTGTCATTCAAAGGGGATCCAATGCCTGTTAGCCTGGGATGACATGCTCGACAAGCCACGATGCTTCGCTAGGGACGGCTTGCAGCTCTCACCCCTGGGCTTTCGGATATTGGCAAAGGCTCTTGCTACCCCCATAGTGCCTTTTTTAGGCAAGGCTCAAAAGACAAACCCACCTCCATAGGTATCACAAGGGATAAGAAACTAAGAGTAATGCTACTCAACGCCAGAAGTCTAAACCTCAAGATGCACGACTAAACTCTCCTTAGCATGGAGAACATCGATATCTGTGCAGTAACAGAAACCTGGTTCAAGGCTCTCGAGAGCACCCCAGCACTACCAGGTTATACCTCATACCATGCTTTTCAGCCCCAAAACTTGGACCGAACCACAAAAGGAGGGGAGTATCAATATTCGTCAAAGATACCCACACCTCCAGGTTGGTGGCACAGCACGAAGCATCAGAGACTATCCATGTGCAACTAACAGTGGGTAAAACTGCCTTCCAGTTTATAGCCTGCTACAGACCACCCTCCCAAACCCAGGAACCCCATTCGGCCTTCCTGAGAACACTGGAAAATATGAAGGTCTCTCCAAACACCATTATATTGGGTGACTTCAACTACCCAACCATAGACTGGGAGCATTACTCTAGCTCCAACACCCTAGCCCAAAGGTTCCTAGAATTTATAAACTCAAATGCTATGGAACAACTTGTTACCACTCCCACAAGAGGGGAAAACATACTGGACCTGATCATCACCAACATGGGGACTCTATGCTCCAGACCAGAAGTGTATCCCTCACTGGTAAGATCAGACCATAAACTAATCTCGCTGGATATTCACATCCCGACCCCACCCCATGCCCAGAAAACCACAGTGAAAAACTTCTCTAAAGCAAATTTCACACTCCTCATAACCGAGGTGGAATCCTTCAAAGCCCCCGGGCCTCTGGATAATACGGCCCAGACCACAAAATCATTTATAAACGCATTCTATGAACACCTTCAGGAATGCATGGATCATGCAATCCCAAATAAAACCAAGACCCAATCCTCCAAAGGCAGACATCCTATCTGGTGGACCCCAGCCATAAACAAACTATACAATAGAAGGAGGAAGCTACTACATGACAGAGCAAAATCTCAAAAAGGGAAGGCATCTCTGATCAGTATTAGCAAAAAACTACGGGCACTCATAAAATCGTCTAAGGCCAGCTTCGAGAGAAAAATTGCACAGGACACTAAGGATAATCACAAGGCTTTCTTTAGTTATGTTAGGAACCTGGGTGGGAATTCCCAGATATGCTCAGAATTAGTCCAAAATGACAAAAAATGCACCGAACCCACAGACATTGCCAACATCCTAGCTGACAGGTTCAGCAAACTCCCCTCCCACCAAAAGGGCTCATAGCTAGCTCAGCAGAGTGCTGCTCCTGACATCTCAGATGCTCAGGTAAGAGCTGCCCTCTCCAAAGCAAGAAACACAGCATCAATGGGACCAGGCGGAGTCCCAGGCTGCGCCCTACATGAACTCCAAGAAGAGCTAAACCCAAACCTAAAACTACTGTTCAATCTCAGCCTTACTACAGGATATGTACCCAAAGAGTGGCGTACAGCAACAGTGGTCCCTCTCCACAAAGGTGGTGCCTCAATGGATCCTGGAAACTATCGCCCCATAAGTCTCACTAGCTTGGTCTGCAAAGCTATGGAAAGGATCATCATGGACCTTATAAATAAAGATATTGGGGACCTACAGACACTGAATCCTACCCAGTTCGGCTTTGTTAAGGGCAGATCCTGCCTCTTAAACCTGGTCAATTTCTTTGAAACCGTCACCAAGGATATTGACAAGGGGAAGGTGGTCCACACAGCCTACCTGGACCTCGCAAAAGCCTTTAATACAATACCCCACTCGGGCATTATAGATAAGCTCACCAGCTTAAATATAAACCCCTATGTCACTAGATGGGTTGCAAACTGGCTCAAGGACAGAACCCACATGGTTAGAATAGCTGGAGCCATGTCAGACTCCAAACCAGTTACAAGTGGCGTCCCACAAGGCTCAGTCTTGGGATCTCTCTTGTTCGGTATATATTTCTCGGAGGTACAGGCCAACATGGAAGGACTGTGGCTGACCAAGTTCGCAGATGACTGCAAACTGGGCACCATAATAGACTCTCCAGCTGACACAAGCATCCTCCAAAAGGGCCTCATAGAAACAGACAACTGGTGCCAGAGCCATGGCCTCAAGCTAAATGCCAAAAGTGTATAGTCATCCCTTTGGCAAAAACAAAGTGCCCACAAATTACCACATAGGTGGTAATCCATTAAGTACAGAAGAAGTAATTAGGGACCTGGGGACCCAAGTTGATAGCAATCTCTCATTTGACAACCACGTGGCCAAAGTGGTTAGAAAAACATTTTATATAGCCCACCTAATCATGAAGGGATTCACATCTAGATCAGGGGAGGTCATCGTGCCTCTTTACTCATCCCTCATCAGGCCCATAATTGAGTACAATGCCCCTTTTGGGATGTACCTTACCAGACACCTGCAACAACTGGAAAGACCCCAGAAGTACCTCACCACGAGGATCAAGGGGCTCAAACAGATGCCGTATGCTGCCCGGTTAAAGAAACTCCAGCTCTACTCAGTGGCATACCACCTGCTCAGAGGCGATCTGTGCCTGACTTATAAAGCCATGTCCAACCCGGAATTAATGGACATGCTGCACCTCAGAAAATCCAAATCCCATCGAGCTACGCGCTCGAGGGACTTAAACCTCAGCACTGAAATAAATAGGACATGCTGGAGGGACAGATTCATAACCCAGAGGCTCCCTTCACTCTGGAATAAAATCCCAGTCCAGGTTAGGCAGTCCCTCATTGACTCTCTTCAAGAGGAATCTTGATGAGTGGATGGGAGATCGTAGGTTTACCCCGGGTATCACTTCTGTGTCACTGTTAGACAGAAGCGCAGTATACTAACCTCGAAAAAGGGCATAGCAAAATTAATTTAAAATGGGTGGCGAAAGCCATACACACTCTGGCTAGGCTTATAAATGCCCTAGGGCAGATAGCCTAGTATGAACCTATGAACCTATGAACCTATAATTCATCTATTCTTCATAACCGAGAAAGGCAGTGGTATATGCTTGATAGGCACGGTGTGAAATGTCATGGTGGGACACAGAAACACAACAGAGGAACCTGAATTAGGCTTACAGAAGCACAGACAGCATACACACAAGACATATGCCATCACCAACTGTTCTAATTTTTTTTTAACTATATGTGTACACGTTACAGAAACTGGCCCATGTGATAGTGTTAGTGTATGTACTTTGTAAAAAGCAGAAGACAGTTACTCTGCAGTGTGCATGCAATCCAAAATTAACCTGAAAATGTGATTTGTGTACTCATTTCTCAACACACATTATGGACTGCACACATCCAGACAAACTACCCAGTTAACAAAATAAAAAAACACAGTAGCTAGTGAATCTTTAACTGCTGCTTTTCAGATCTTTAGCAAATGTGTACAATGTATAACATGCTTCCCAAGCTACGAGACATGTATTGTCAAAGCTCAGTATCTGTGAAACCTTCTTGCCATATGTTGTTACTTATGGCATCCATAAACCTGTCACAAAGTTCTCTGTTGTGTTTTAACATCGTTGTCCAATTTTTAAGGAACAGAGTGGAGGAGGGAGTCAAGATTAATTGAAGCAGCACAGCACAGGTCTTTTTACAACCCGGGCCTCCCCATCATTCCCCTCCTCCAGCTAGCCTGCACAGGTGACTCTCTCTCTAATTGCACACCACCACAAAGCACAGATTAGAGGCCATCAGCTGGTGAATTGCTTTCAAGAACAAAAACAAGTGCAGACAGCATATCTCTCAATCTGTTAGAACAACAGTCAGCAGTTAGTGATAAAGCCAAAATGTAGGGGGTGGGGGTGTGTGGAGGCCAGAAGCCAGGGAGATGGTTTAGTTTAAATATTGCCTTTATTAAGTGTGTCATTAACACACTTTGTGTTATAATACATTTTCTGAAGCATATGAAGTCTGACACTAAAAGTACATGTCATTACTTTGCTTACTGACTTAGTACAGTCCTCAGTCTATGAGGAAATGCACATTTCACAAGACAAAGCACCTTAACTATATACTTCTAGGACAGCAGGTCCTACTCTGGGTAAAAGTGCACAATACATACACATACTGACATTATTACACCGTATTGTAACACAGGTGAAATATTATTAGAACCACAGCATATACACACACTGTGGGTAAAATATGAAACAATTACTATCAGCTTACTAACAATTTCGGTAACAAATCTCACCAGATGGTTAAAATGCTTTACTTTGTACTTGAAAAAAAAGTTCTTTTGATGACTTAATGTAATTCAATATTATTTTCCATGAATATACTTTTAAAATTTTTAGGGTGGGGTGCCTGCCTCAGTAAAAAAAAAATTACTTGTTCTTAGCTCTATATAATAATACAGTTTCAAAAGTCATCTTGAAAGCTAACATTACATTGCAGTTTCTTATTCTGTGAAATATGTGAGATACAAAATTATGCATTGCATCAAAAGTCACTAATGGGTAAACTGAAATTAAAATCAGCAGAAGGCACAGATACAGCTCCATAGAATGAATTATTTAGTTATATGACTGCAGATATTATGGCCATACCTCTCAATCTCTTAGAGCACAAAGCTGCAAATAATGGGGACCAAAGGCACAGCAATAGTTAGTGACACTTTTTAAATACTGCTTTTCCAAACTTAGACTTTTGACAATAACAGATTTTGCATAGCATGAATTTTCTGAAGGATGAAGTCTGAAATCAAATGTAATGTCTGCTGCCTGCCATTATTTTCTGACTTCAGTCCTCAAGGATCTGCCACTGCCAGTGATTTGCCAGAAGTCTACAATTTTATGAGAAATGGACCCATAGCAAAAAGCCAAAAGCTTAATTCCCTTCAGTAGTTTCAAGTATGCACAAGCACCAAAATGAATGTTCCCAGACCCCCACTAACCCCTTCAGCAGTATGTTTCCAAGTATGTACAAGCACCAAAAGGAAACATTTCCCCCAGCGATCCATCCCCTCAGTAGTTTCAAGTATGCACAAGCACCAAAAGGAAACATTTCCCCCAGACCTCAACTAATTCCTTCAGCAGTATGTTTCCAAATATGTACAAGCAACAAAATGAAACATTTCCCCCACTGCACGGATCCATTCAGCAAGACAAGGGCCAGCATTCATAATCATGGACTGGGACTTCGACGTTGCATTTTCGTTAGTAAATAGTAAGACTGAAGTGAAGACTAAGAGCAGTGCTACGTGGTTAAGCAAACCACGGACTTTCAGGATGAAAATGAAAATGTGGTGGCCTTTTTTTAAAACAGTCTCACCTCCCTCGATCTCCCTATCGCAAAAGTGTAGACAAAAAAACTATAGTTAACTAACTACAGTACACACACACACACACACACACACACACACACACACACACACACCTAGCTAGAAGCAGAGCAGTGCTACGTTAATGTATTTGCAAAGCAGTGAAAGCACGCCAGACCTCTCACCTTTTGAGTATTAAAAATAATAATGTTGTCCTTTAAAATCATAGCAGGTAGTCTAGGAGCGATGTTTTATTTTTCATTATAGCTGTTTATGTACTAAGAGTTAACTCATAAATTAATTCTAGTCTTGGTATAGGTTTAGCTCAGTTACTTGATAATAAACGTATTTTTGCAGGAGCAAGCCTAACTCTGCGGGGAAAATTATAGCTCTATGATTAAATTATATTGCAGCTGAAAATATGAGAAGAGAGGGCCTGGCAGTGCAAGTAGAATGTAACAACAGTACCAACACAAGTGTACAAAGCACCAAGAATGTGCAAAATAGTACAAGTTTTACAGACTGCCTTCAGTTTGTAATGTATTCACATAGCTCTCAACCTGATATAAAAATAAGTAACACTAACAGTTAACAGTACGACACAGACACATATGAAGGATTGCACATTGCATTGTCATTTTCTTTTTTTCTTTTACCTGGAGGAGCCGGGGGAAGAACTGGTGCTGGTGGTGATATATTTTCTCATGATGACTGGTCCGAGTCCTACTACTGCTTCACTAGTAACAAATGGCTTGCCTGCAACACGTTTCTGTAAAGATAAACATAGACCGACAGTAGTACACACCCCCTTGAGCCCTCAGCTGAATGCCAACAGGCTAGCAGTCTGCTCACGAGGCTGACGTCATTGCACACACTGCATGTGATGACATCAGCAAAAAAAAGGGAAATTCGAGAATTAAAGGGACCACTCTGGAATTCATGGCACCCCATTATTTTTACCTCAAAACTGGTAAATACTGAGGAATTTGGTACGGCTGAGAGGTATGATAGCAATAGATTGAAGAAGATTTGGGAAATAGGCAAAAGAAAAAGGCAATATGAAAAAAAATCTGATAGAGATCATTAAGCAAACAAAATGACCAGAAATAAGAGGAAGCAGGACTGGTACAGTGTAATGTTCTACAAGCTACAAATTTTTTTGGAGATGTTCTCTGTGAATTCCTCTCATCCCATTTGTAAGAAATTCATATGGTGAGTTGTAAAATTGGCCATCAAGCAGGACTGCCATCTGACAGTCCCATCACAGAGTCAGATATCTTGAGCCTAGATTGGTGGGTAGAATGCCTTGCACACCTCAAAGTGAGTGGATCCTGGAGCCACGACCATGTGAGACAAGAACAAGAGTAAGAAAGATGATGGCCTTATCCCTGGGCTTAAGCTCATTGCAGGTCTCAAAAAACAGTACATGTGTTTTTATGTGTAAGCATTCAAAACAAGGTAGTGAATGAAAGAAAAATTAGGCTGTGCTGACAGAACTGTTTAGTACATTTTCATAGAAAATGACAGTGGGGGATTCCATGATGGCGGATATCCAGTAGGTGCCCTCTTCATGTGGCTTCCTGCAACTGATAGTTAAACTTACTTTAAGCTAATTATTAAATTTTAAAAATCTTATCAAAATTACTACTTGGAACTATAAAGCCATTTAAAAACTCTTTCAGGAAAAAAAAGAGTCTGAATTCATTAGACTAGAAGCTGCTAATTTTAATTCCAACCTGTCGGGAATTCCTCTTCACATGTTACTGGGCCTGCTACTCCAGTGGAAAAGGAAAAAACAATAAGAAAATAAATCATTCATCTGAGTGAAATGTCCAGTGAAATGGATGGGATGGATACTCAAACCACTAAGACTAAATTGTCCTCTATAGATTCTCCTGAAAAGGAATCTATAGCTGAAAGACGTATGACCAAGCAATACTAAGATAATTCGAAGTTCAATACAAAAACAAAATCGGATCAATTGTTCAACATGGATGATTTAAAAATGTCCCTTTTACCTTTACAAACAGCCATACACAACTTTTCAGAACAATTGTCTGGGTTTGGAAGCACTCTAAATCAAGTTGTTTCGAGACTTGATCAAACCAAAGCCAGAACACATGCAAATGAAATTAAAATTGACAAACTCCAAAAGAAACTAGAAGCAAAAAATACAACAATTGTAGAACTCTAGCAAAACATTAATTGATCTAGAAGCCAGAAACCGGCATAATAATATTTTGGTAAGAGGCATTCCTGCAAAGTACGAACAACAACAGTTAAATCACACTCTCAACACAGATTTTTCGTTGCCTGTTACAGAATGACTTGCTCGCATTCAAAATAACAACAGAAAGGGCTCACCGGGCACTTTGTAGCAACCAAGACCCTGCTAAACATAGACAAGTTTACGTTAAACTCCTTAACTTTCTAGACGTTCAAAAAATCTTGCTGACAACCAAAGCCAAAAGATTTATAACCTGGAATGGTTATAAAATTACCTTTGCTGAAGACCTTCCATTACAAATCAAACAAAAAAGGCAGCTTTTGTGACTTTATTTTACATATTTTCGAAGCCACAAAATTAAATTCCAAATTAAATACACAAATGCTTTGGTATTTCAGCACAAAGATGGCAAATATACAGCCAACTCACCCAAAGAAGCAAAAGCAGCCTTCTTGCAAGCTTTTGGCAAAGCTCCAGAGTCTTGACTGAATGAGCAAATAATAAAATAAAACTTGTAATACTGAAACATAATTTCAGCAAGAGAAAATCAATATATTAACAAATCCTTGGTACTACCAGAAGTGTCTTCGAATAATCTCAACCTAAAAGAGGTATGTTACTTCAAGCTCCAGTTCAAGGTGCGATCCATTTGCCAACAACACCTTCTGCCTTAAACTCTTAAACAAACGATGCTTATTTCTACCCAGTAACAGACTTAGTCTCCCTCCAAGCTTTTCTAGCCTGATACACATCTCAGCCATTTGGAAAAGTCGACTACATAATGGGATCTTACAATTTCAAAAGACTAAACCTATATTGATGCAGAGCCTGATTAGTGGAGTGGATCGCAAATTAACTGGTAACTGCTTTCTTTCTTATTATATTACCTGGCTCCAGTATAAATGAATGATGTTTTTTCCTACAACTAATGACAAGGCAAGTTATATTCAAGCTCTCAAAAATAATATATCTGAGAGCACGGCTCGCCACAGGGAAGTTTATGCTTCCCTCCTTGTTTAGCTCAAGTTTTGTTGAAAATTATGAAGAAAAGAGGTATATACTCGAAATAAGAAAGACACTAAATCACAAGCTAAGTATATAGAGCTGTGCAGTTACACTAGCAAATAAGCACGGTCTCAAAAGGGTTTTGCAATCATAAAGTAAAATAGCTAGTTACCGAAACCTCTTAGTTACTGTATAGTTTTATGTGCAAATTGACATTGTGCAAACGTATGATCTATATGGATTGATGCAAGACCGTAATGACTGAAATGCTACTTAAGCAACTGGATGGTCATCTGCTTCAGTTGTACATACCACCTCTGAGTGCATCAATATTTTTGTAAAATATGTGATCTCTTTCTAATCTGATATTGCTTCATAAATCTGAGCAAACAAAAAGCTATTAAGAAGTACCTCTTGCAGTAACTTGTTTATATTAGCAGAAACCTGACAAGTGTGTGTATAAAATTTTAATAAAACTTTATATATATATATATATATATATATATATATATATATATATATATATATACGCACACACACACACACACACAGTGGATATAAAAAGTGTACACACCCTGTTAAAATGCCAGGTTTTTGTGATATAAAAAAAGAGAACAATAAATCATTTCAAAACTTTTCCCACCTTTAATGTGATCTGTAACCTGCGCAATTCAATTGAAAAACAAACAAATCTGTTAGGGGAAAATATATAAAAAAATAAAAAATGTACAATAAGCTGGTTGCATAAGTGTGCACACCCTTAAACTAATACTTTGTTGAAGCACCTTTTGAGTTAATTACAGCATTCAGTCTTCTTGGGTACACACCTGCCATCAATTAAAGAGACTCTGATTAACCCCAAATAAAGTTCAGCTGGCCAAGTAGGGTTTTCCTGACATTTACTCAGTTGCCTACTACTGCAAAAGCCATGGTTCGCAGTGAGCTTACAAAGCATCAAAGGGATCTCATTGTTGAAAGGTATCAGTCAGGAGAAGGGTACAAAAAATTTCCACAACATTGGATATACCATGGAACACATTGAAGACCGTCATCAAAAAGTGGAGAAAATATGGGACAACAGTGATGTTGCAAAGAAGTGGTCGTCACTCCAAAATTGATGAAAAGACAAGACAAAAACTGGTTAGGGAGGCTGCCAAGAGACCTACAGCAACACTGAATTAGCAATTTCTGGCAAGTACTGATTGTGTACTACATGTGACAACAATCTCAATCTCCCGTATTCTCCATATGTCTGGACTATGGGGTAGGGTTGCAAGACTGAAGCCTTTTCTAATACAGAAAAACATCCAGGCCTGGCTAAAATTTGCAAAACAATACATTGTCTCCCAAAAGCACATGGGAAAATGTGCTATGGTCTGATGAGACCAAGGTTGAACTTTTTGGCCACAATTCCGAAAGGTACGTTTGGCGCAAAAACAACACTTTGCATCACCAAAAGAACACCATCCCCACAGTGAAGCATGGTGGTGGCAGTATCATGCTTTGAGGTTGCTTTTCTTCAGCTGGAACTGGGGCTTTAGTCAGGGTGGAGGGAATTATGAACAGTTCCAAATACCAGTCACTTTTGGCCCAAAACCTTCAGATGTCTGCTAGAAAGCTGAAGATGAAGAGGAATTTCACCTTTCAACATGAGAATGACCCGAAGCATACATCCAAATCAACAAAAGAATGGCTTCACCAGAAGAAAATTAAAGTTTTGGATTGGCTCAGCCAGAGCCCAGACCTAAATACAGTAGGAAAAATGTGGGGTGACCTGAAGAGGGCTGTGCACAAGAGATGCCCTCACAATCTGACAGATTTGAAGTGCTTTTGCAAGGAAGAGTGGGCAAATATTGCCAAGTCAAGATGTGCCATGCTGATAAGACTCATAGCCAAGAAGACTGAATGTTGTAATTAAATCAAAAGGTTTAATTTAAGTGTGTGCACACTTGTGCAACCAGCTTTTTGTACATTTTTTATTTTTTTATATATATTTTCCCCTAACAGATTTGTTTGTTTTTCAGTTGAATTGTACAGGTTATAGGTCACAAAATCCTGGCATTTTAACAGGGCTGTGTGCACTTTTTATATCTACTGCATATATATATATATATATATATATATATATATATATATATATATACACACACACACACGCATATATATATATATATATATATATATATATATAGATATATATATATATATAGATATATAGATATATATATATATATATATATAAATATATATATACACACACACACACATACATACACACACACACACATATATATATATATATATATATATATATTTATATTTATATGATTCCACTTTATAATCTCGAAATATTGAAATATCGAATTTCAGTATCTCGAGATCATAAAGTAAAATTTTTTAAATAGCGAAACTCTATAACAGCGAATCCGGAAATGTCGAATTCACGGTTATGGTGTTCGGTATTTGTCGCGGGATGCAGTGTGTGCAGCATGTATGGTTTATTGTGTGGATTTGGCTGGTATGTAAGGTAAGTGAGTATTTTGTTAGGGTTTTATGTATATGTGAGTGTGTTTGGAAGTTTTATGTGTGGGTTAGGGTAGGCAGGTAAAAGTATGAGTGTTTAAGTGTTGAAAGTGGTGGTTTGTATATTTGTGATATGTGTGTGTGTGTGCGAGGGTATATTTGTGATGTGTGTATGCGAGGGTACTGTAGAGTGTCTAGTGGTGAGTTTGCTGTCTTTTTCTGTTTGGTGTGATCTCAGAGTTAGTATATATAAGTAGCGGGGTGTGGGGGGGTGCAGGGGGGCCTTGCCCCCCTAATTATATGTAGTGTAGGTTTGTTGATTTGTGTTTTTGTGTTTGTGTGTGTTTTGTTTATTTGTTATAGTGTGGGTAGGATGGGGTTTGTGTTGTGTGGGGTATGTGTTGTGTGGTGTATTGTGTATTTATGTTCACGATTTTGTGTTTTGCGGTTTTGGGGTTTCGGGATTTCAAGCGTTCGACTTTATGGTCTCGATACTGAAATTCGATATTTCAGTATTTCGAGATTATAAAGTGGAACTATGTATATATATATATATATATATATATATATATATATATATACATACACATTTTTTCCATAAATGACTTTTGTTAATTGTACTAACAAAAATATGCATATGAACAAAAATGCTAAGCTATAGTTCAAAATAAGTTAATGAATCCAGTCTACCTAACCACATTTATGTGTAAATAATCACTATCTTTCAAATTATCTGGTTTGATTTCATTATAAATTCTTATGTACAGTCTATGATGTTTTGTGGTAACAGATTTCTTGAAGGGAAAAGTTAGTCATACCACAATGCATCATTTTTTCCTTTTTCTTTTATCGTGTTATTTGGTCTAAAGAGGCTAGGGAAAAATAGGGTGGAAGAAAGGGGAGAAAAGGGAAGGAAAGAAATGAGAGAGAAAAGATAAGGGAAGAAAAAGGAAAAGAAAAAAAGGAGAAAAAGGGGGAAAGGGAAGGGGAGAAGGAAAAAAGCAATACAGATAGTGTTATTGTTATAATGTAATTACAAAGATTTCTTTAAATGCAATGATACAATATCTTTGGGACTACCCTTCATATGGAAGCTGATGGGCTAATGGTGTACTGCTAAATGATAGGAAATGTGGGAATGCTTGAATGTTTGTACAATTACTTTTCAAAAACTATGCAAAATATATCAAAGTGGGGCTTAAAATTTAATGCTTTCTTATTTCTTGTGACTATTCTAATTAACCATACTCATATATGCTGCTCTCTTTCAGAAAGAGGGGATGGGTGGTTTGGCACTGGGGTAGTTCTGAAAGGGTTAAGTGCTACAATCTCAAAAATAATTTCTGCTAACTTGATGTCTCTTGTGTAGTATACTAAGGAGAAAGAAACTATTGAAAGGAAAATAAATGAAAATAAAATAGGAAAAAATGTGGGTAATTGACTGTTTGAATGTGAACGGTCTACACAATAATGAAAAGAGAAAGCTGCTTGTGCATCTAGCATTTAAATCTGAAGCCAGTGTACTATTTCTTCAAGAAGCACATTTGTTAAAAAATTACTGGGACAAGAAAAAAAAGGAAACAAAAATGGATAAAATCCATAAAGTGCATCAGGGTTTAACTCAAATTCCAAGGGAGCTGTAATTCTAGTTAAAAAAAAAAATTCAAAATCCATTTATTACACAGGAATAGGACGCTAATGGTAGGTGGTACCTCTTTGTGTCCCAAAATTCACACTTCCAAAAACCTATTTTATTTCTAAACATATATGACCCATGTGCTAAGCAACAAGACTTATCCTCGAAATCCATAACTTACTAATATATTCCCTGAATGCTACTATATTCTGGGTGGAAACTGGAATACGATAATAGATCCTCTATCTGACAGAACTAGCAGAGGTAGTGTATACAATAACCAAGCCTCACTTGCTCTGGCTGATTTAATGTCTGACTTTAACCTGATACTACCCTTTTCCCTAAGTGGTAGCACCCCATCTAAAGACAGATTTACATTCTGTGCAAAATGCTATAAATCTTGGTCAAGAATTAACTTCTTGATTTCAGAATCTTTCTTGAAGTGTAAAATTGAATACTTAAGAGAATACTAGTAACCACAGGAAATGCTGTAAGTAATACAAATGCCAAAACTCCACAGCAGTGCAGAAAAGAAAGCCAGTAAAGGTCCATACACCTATAGGAAAAGACAAAGGCAAGCCAAACCAATATGTTATAAAGTTTAAGACAAAATATCCAGACCAAATAAGCCCTTTCGTTTCACCCACAGAAACTTCATCAGAATGGTGTATTGTCACAAACTGTTAAAATAATCAAAACCTGAATGTGAGTGGCTGTAAGGTAATTACACAACATTTGAAAATTTAAAGAAACATCACCAAAACTTGTGTACTGTTGTTTAAAACGATAGTACACAAGTGTCTGTGATGTTTCTTTAAATTTTCAAACGTTGTGTAATTAACTTACAGCCACTCACATTCAGGTTTTGATTATTTTAACAGTTTGTTTGTGACAGTACACCATTCTGATGAAGTTTCCGTGGGTGAAACGAAAGGGCTTATTTGGTCTGGATATTTTGTCTTAAACTTTATAACATATTGGTTTGGCTTGGCTTTGTCTTTGCCTATAGGTTTATGGACCTTTACTGGCTTTCTTTTCTGCACTGCTGTGGAGTTTTGAATGCTTAACAGAGCCAAGATTTTTCTCAGACCACTCCAAAATTACATTAAAACTTGAGTAGCGAAATAAAGACACTTTGAAAGGTTTGGGCTGGAATTGGTCTCTAAATTCCAGTATATTACAAAAGATGATGTAGTTCAAGAGATAACACATATTTTAGAAGATTTAAAAAGTGATCTAAATACTGTTAATATCTCCTATGCTATCCAATGGGCAGCATATAAAGTAAGAGTAAGAGGGGTCTTAATTCAAAAAGCGACTTACTACAAAAAATTTCTAAGGAGAAAGAAGATAAATTAATTGCTGAAATTAGATAGAAAAGAAGATTCAGATTATTCAGGATTCGAAACTAGAGTCTCAACTACATACCTTACATAAAGAACTATACCTAATTCGCCATCAACACTACACATTTCAAGAAATAAAGTTTTTGACTACTCAGAATAGTCAGCAACTACTTCAAAAATCCTAGCAAGAATTATTAATATTAAACAAACAAATTCCAGGATATCCTCATTACACTATGATGGCAAATCAGCAAATACTGATCAAGAAATACTGAATATTTTTGAAATGATTTATACGAAAGTTTATGGCTTGCTAAAAATCATATCTCAAATATCAAATTTGAAGCATTTCTCAATTGCCTAAACTTCCCAAAACTCAGTGAATCACAGAAAGAATGTCTTGAGGCCCCCTTCACACAGCAGGAAATTCTATATATCATAAACAAATTAAAGCCAAGCAAAGCTCCCGGTCCTGATGGGTATACAGTGAATTTTTACAAGACTTTTGCCCAAAGGATATCAACTATTCTTTTAGAAATGTTTAATTATATAAGACAAAATGGCATTACTGACCTCTATTTAAATCATTCAAAAACAATTTTTATTCCTAAAAGTAACTCTGATAAATCCAGCTTGCTCAACTACAGACCAATTTCCCTGATGAATGTAGATATAAAAATTATGTCCTCATTATTGGTGGAGAAACTTAAAAAAGTCTTGCCTAAAAATATATCACCTGCACAATCAGGCTTTATGAAAAATAGGCAGGCATGGGATAATACTTTGACACTCGACACAGTGATTCAACTCATCAAACATGACAGAAACCTGAGATACTCCCTCGTATTAGATGCATGCAAAGCATTTGACCGAGGTGATGTACATTTTTTATTTACAAGTTTACCCCATTATAACATTCCAAGAGCGTTCATTGTAATGATAAAGACACTCTACAATAACTCATACACATCTCTCCATATAAACAAAGTTGCATCAAAACATATTAGAATTTTAAATTGGACCAGACAAGGCTGTCCCTGTCCCCCTACCTTTTTAACTTGTGCATTGAACCACTTTTCATGTATATATCCCCAAAATCATTTCATCATAGCCCCAAAATTCTAAATACCAAAGTAACTTTACCCACTTTTGCTGATGACTTAAATATTTATTTTGAACTACCAAATACAGACCTGAATAAAATTGTATCCTCAGTTGAGAAATTCCCCAAAATTTCTAACTACAAAATAAATAAATCTAAACATCTTATCTTTCCAATAAACCCTTCTTACCATAAGGAAACATATTTCCCAGAATCTGATATTGGGATAGAGTATTCTTTTAAATACCTAGGGGTAACATTTGAACATAATCATCGACTTAAAAAGCATAGTAGCTTGTACAAAACCTGGGATAACATTCTACAAGATACTTACAGATGGAGGCAAATGAAATTGTCACCCCTATCTAAAGCTGCAATAATCAAAATAAACATTTTACCCAAACTACTCAGTTTAATGCAATAAATACAACTATCCCTAAAAAATTCTTCCATAAAATTAATGTAGAACTGTTGAAGTTTCTCTGGCATCCCCATTCGATCAGAGTCAATTATTCAAAACTCGTATACCCCAAAGACTAAGGAGGGATCAGCTTACCAGACTTTCAATTATATTATGACATAATTTGTTCTAGTAGAATAATACAAATCGCGGAATATAGCCCCAGCAACAAAGAATGGACCAATCTCTGAGTTAAAATTTAGCATGAACATGTTAAAAAATTAGTATTAATCCAAAAGCTCTTCCTTTCCCTAAGCCAGAAAACTAAAACTACATCCTTCTCTAATCCATAAAATCTGAGTATTCTATAATCTCCTAAAAACTTTAAACTTGGAAAAGACCCTAATCTTGTTGCAGCCTATTCATTTAAACCCAAATATTAAACTAAACAAAAATATGATAAGTCTGGAAAAATATCCAGTTATTAACTTATGGGATATTCTAAAATATAGTGGAAAACCCCTTGAACAAGTCAGACTAGCTCTCAATTTAAGTAAAAGCTATACTATTATTTTAAGACAAATCAGAGAGCTTTTATCTGTCTTAATAACAACCTCAGATCTTAATGAATCTGATATTACTACCTGCATAACATTACTTAAGAATTTATCCTGCAAAAAAAAAAAGTGATAGTTTCTAATGTCTACAAGTTAGCTACCTTAACTAAATACAAAGCATCTTTGTTATATTCTAAGTTGTTTGTTTTTCTTTCGGCTTTTCCCGGTTAGGGGTCGCCACAGTGGAACTCCAGTCCGCTAATGATTGGCAGTCAATTTTTATGGTGCCGAGGTGCCAGCCCGACGGCCAACCTTCAGCGAAGGCATGCCCATTCACGCATGTCTTTCGAATGCCACTCGACCGCGGGGAGGACATGCAGACTCTACACAGAAGGCGCTCCAGCCGAGAATCGAGCAGGAGAACCTCTTGCTTTGAGGCGACAGTGCTACCGCTGCACCTACTGGTCAAAATGATCAAAGATCTCACAGATGAAAAGAACTGGACAGCCAACCAGTCTACTCTCAAACTAACTCCATTCAAAAAAATCTTACCTACACACATCTAATGATAAGCAGTGATGCATACTATGCCCCAATGAAATTTAACACTTTTAATCCAAAAATCACTCCTCAGTGTCCTTACTGTATGTTCCCCAAAGCAGATTTAGTATATATTTTATGGAATTGCAAACACACCCACAAGCTCTGGTGTACTTTGAAGGTAAAACTAAAAAAAAATGGGGTATGAAAATCAATGCTGTCCTGGGGATTTGCAAGTATCACCACCCATAAACTATGAAAGCAAAAGTTACATATCTTACCTACCCTATTTCCCTTAGTCAAACTATACATCACTCAAAATTGGTTGGACCACTCTAAACTTTCTTGGTTAGGCTTCAGAAAAATGTCTGTTAAATATATATCCTCACATAAACTTAGAATCAAGAATACCAATAAATGTCTCTATTACCAGCAATATTAGAATTTTCTTCTAGAACATATTTAAAAAAAAATTGAACTTAGTTTGAACAAATTGACTAGACATTCTAACATAACTAATCTGAAAACTTATTTTGATCTACAATGATGATGCCATGTAGTTTGTAGCACTTATTGTACATAGTGTATATATTTTTGTTTAGAGGATTTCTTTCTCTTTTTGAGGTTTATGGTATGTTTTATATGTTTGCTTCATTGTACGCTGTTTCAGTTACCATTCTACCTTCTAAATTTTCAAGCTAATTTATTTTACTGTATGAAAGCAAAATAAAGCATTCTTGAAAAAAATAGTAAATGACAGTGGTTGCTGACATCTACTGGTCATTTAAAGACCATACAGATTCAAAATGCAGATTTATTTTAAATATACCTAGCCAGCCTCGTGGTGGTGGAGGGCGGCCTGCGGACGGTGGTGCAGTGGTTAGCGTTGCCGCCTCACAGCAAGAGGTTTTCCAGTTCGATCCTCAGCTGGGGTGCCTTCTGTGAGGAGTCTGCATGTCCTACCTGTGGGTCGCGTGGGTTTCCTCCCACATCCCAAAGACATGCTGTAGGTGGATTGGGTACTCTAAATTGGCCCTAGGTGTGAGTGTGTGCGTGTGTGTGCCTTCCGTGGAAGGTTGGGCGCCGGGCTGGCAACTCGACACCGTAAAACTCCACTGCCAGTCATGAGCGGACAGGTGAGCCGCTGTGGTGACCCCTAATCGGGGAAAAAGCTGAAAGAAGAAGATACCTAGCCAGCCTTTTTGGTTAATAGGCACCTTCACTAACCCTTCTAACCCTATAAATAAAAAGAGAAATTCTGAACTACCAAAGCCGTTAGATATATTACCATATCAATAACAATAAGTGCTGATTTCTGACTGTCATTTTGAAAGCATCTGAAAACATCAGAGAAAGAGAGAGAGAGATGGCTCTTTGAGATTATGTAATTGTTGCTGCTTTAATAAAAATGCTGGAAAATCTTTCACATTGTGTTATTCATTTGTTTTCCTTGTGTTGGAGGTGTTTTTGACTTTTACAAGTTCATTTTTCATCTCAAAGATTGTGTCATAGCTAACTTTGAACCATACCATCCAGGTACTAGCAATCTTCCATAACCAACTAAATACATGGGAAAAAGTCTTGTATCTACTGGTCATCCACCAGAGTAACAGATGTTACATTTTGAGGACCAAGGACATGAAGTATGACCATCTGTTTGTCTTGCCAGGAAAGTGAGTACCCTGGTCTCCAAGCTGACCTCATCAAAATAGTTGGCTAACTGCATTATTTTCTATTGTGAATCCAGTAACAAGAAGAACATCCTTTTTCAAGATCATGTCAGCTCAGGACATTTGTGAAGCAGCCACTTGGACTTCCATCTGCAAGTTTTGCAGCAATTGTAAGCTGAGGATTCAGAAATAGAGCAAAGTTTGCACCACAGTTATATAGGGAATGCTTTGAACTTCCTGTGGTTTAGGTATTTCCCCTACAGGTCTAGTACTCTGTCTGAAGAAATGAATACAACTAAGAACATAGTAAAGCTGTGAGTGACTCACTGTGTTGTAGCTCTTCAGGAAGGTGATCACTGCTATAGTTTGTTTCCACCCATTTACTTCCAGAGATATATTTAATTATCATCCTATTGAAATTTCAAGACCTGTAATTACAAAAAAAAATATTCTCCTTTAAAGTTATTTTTTGCCATCTGTCCTGTACCCATCACACTACTGCTAATTATATATACTAATTCTGGGATTGTCATAACTCAGTGAAAAGGGAATACATCAAGATGCAGTGATCTCAGAGTTTAGTTCCCCTTTTTCACACATTCACTCTCACTATTTGGGACTTACAGTTATGAGTTCTGGAATTTAAAACTGTTACCTGTATAACCATGTCTTAGTACGTCCAGGTGGCTTAGGTGCATTAAACTACTCTGTTATTTTTTCCTATTTTTTTTTCTGAATTTTTTGGCAGGAGGTTGTGTTAGTAGTGCCCCAACTTGCTTTGTTTCATAGATATGCTAAGGCAGGAGTCCTTATGAATTTCACAGACTGAGGACCATCTAAAGGTATGAAGTGACTGTCTCCTCTCTATATACTAAGTATTAGACCAACATCAGCCATAGAGGAGGTACATTTATGAGGCTGTCGAAAGAAAGCCGTTCAACTTGGTCCAGAAGTTTAGATGTCTCCACTCCAGCAAATTCCTTAGTGTAGGGAGTACAGCTGCAGTGGTGATCTCCTGCTGAAACATCTAAGGTCATGGCAAGTAGTTTCTCCCTGAACTTGTACAAGTCAACCATGTCTACTGGGATGACAAAGATTTTATTTGGGTCATTACTAGATGCAGAACATGGCAAGTTGTTTCTACCTGAGGCGAAGGCCATTCAGTTGTGGCAGTTCTTTTCAAGTCTGGGACAGAATGTCATTTTAAAGTGTGTTCATGTCAGCCTCCTCCTTAATGGTACGTATGATATCTCAGAAGCATCTGGGAGGTAGAAAATCACCCATGACACAAGTTATTACATCTGATCCTTCCTATCAAAAGCTGCACTCCTCTGGTTGTCACACCAAGTAGAATGTAGTCAGGTAATGTCTTTTGTAATTCTAAAAGGGAAGTGACCTCTGACCTCAAAATCCTCACACCTTGCCTGAGGAGGCCCCTGTGGCTCATTCTTACATAACATACTTAGTATCTCTATGATAAAGAGGCACATTGAAGGAGACAGTGGCCTTGATTCTGCCCATATAAGCATTCAAGGTGTTTTAGCATCCTTGGACTTCTGAAACTTATAGCAGGCATTACCACAGTAATATCCATAAGCAAAGAAAGGTACTTGATCCTTCCAGTTTTGTACGCTGGCTGTAATGATCTAGGAGATAAATAGGTTCATAGGTGTGTACTAGGCTAATGGCTCTGCAGCCCTTACAAGCCTAGCCCATAGGATTACCCTGGCATCGTGCCACCTGACCTTAGTTCCCAGTGCCTCTGTCGAGCGGAGGCACTGGAGTGATCCCCGGGGTGAATTTTCTATTTCCCATCCACTCATCTAGATTTCTCTTGAAGAGGACCAGTGAGGTACTCTGTTTCACATGTATGGGAAGTCTGTTCCATAGCATGGGCAATCTCTGGGTTATGAAACTGTCCCTCCAGCATGTTCTGCTGATTGTGGTAATGAGGTTGAGGTCTCTGGAGCATGTGGTGCGGAGGGATTGGAATTTCTTTAGATGTAGGATTTCTAACAGAGCTGGGTCAGATATGGCTTTGTAAGTCAAGCAGAGATCGCCTCTAAGTAGGTGATATGAGACAGAGAATAGCTGGAGTTTTTTTGAGTCGGTCCTTGTAGGACAGGTGTTTAAGTCCTAGGATAATCTTTGTGAGGTACTTTTGCGGCCTCTCCAGTTGTTGCAGTTGTCTAGTGAGGTACATGCCAAATGGGGCATTGAACTTGATGATTGGCTTAATGAGGGAAGAGTAGAGGGAGGCAATGACCTCTTTCTTCCTGGATGCAAAACCCTTAGTAATGAGATGTGCCACATAGAAGGGCTTTCTGACCAGAGTGGCAATGTGGTGGTCAAAAGAGAGGTTGCTGTCAACCTGTGTTCCCAGATCTCTTTTAACGCCTTCTGTTTTCAGTGGACTACCATCGATGTGGTAATTCATGGGAACTGCGTTTTTCCCAAAGGGGTTGATGACACATTTTTTGGCATTGAGCTTAAGGCCATGGTTCTGACACCAATCGTTGGTCTCAGTTCATAGGTTCATAGGTTCATACTAGGCTATCTGCCCGAGGGCATTTACAAGCCTAGCCCATAGTTTTGTGGCTTATGCCACCCCTTTAGTATGGGGAACTATACCCATTATTTTGCTGTGCCTCAGTGAGGCCTTTCTGTAGGATGTCGACATCACTTGGGGAGTTAATAATGGCTCCCAACTTGCAATTGTCTGCAAACTTTGTCAGCAAGAGTCCCTTCGTGTTGGCCTGGACTTCAGAGAAGTAGATACCAAACAGGTGAGGACCCAGGACCGAACCCTGTGAGACTCCAGTCGTGACTGGTCTGCAGTCTGACTTGGAGTCAGCTACTTTCACACTGAGGGTTCTATCTGTGAGTCAGTTTACAACCCACCTAGTGATATAGGGGTTGATGCCTAGCTTAATGAGTTTTTCTATGATTCCTGAGTGGGGAATGGTATCAAAGGCCTTGGCCAGATCAAGGTAGGCTGTATGAACCACATTGCTGTCATCCACAGCTCTGGTGACTGACTCAAAGAAGTCAACCAAGTTGAGCAGGCATGATTTACCATTCACAAAACCAAACTGTGTTTGATCCAGAGTTTGGAAATTTCCTATATCCTTGTTTATTAGGTCCATGATGATGCGTTCCATAGCTTTGCATGTCAGACTTGTCAGGCTAATGAGGCTATAGTTCCCAGGGTCTGTAGTCGCTCCTCCTTTGTGGAGAGGGATGACTGTAGCAGTGCACCATTCGCTAGGGACAAAGTCTGAGGTGAGACTGTGATTGAACAGGGCACACAGGTGAGGTGCCAGTTCACTCTGTAGTTCATGTAGAACACAGCCAGGGATATTGTCAGGTCCCACAGAAGCTGTATTCTTGGCCTTGGACAGTGCTGTTTTAACCTGTGCAGCAGTAATATTTGGTGCCTGGCAATCTACTGGTATTGTGATTGATCCTTTGGAGGTGGGTAAAGTTGGCACTGAATCTGTCGGCCAGTATATTGGCAATATATGTTGGCTCGGTATTGGAGGTACCATTGTGCAGTAGCTCAGAGCAAATCTGGGTATTGCCGTGGAGATTCTTTACATAACTATAGAAAGCCTTGTGGTTGTCTTTACTATCTGCTGCAATTCTGTTTTCATAGCTAGCTTTAGGGGATTTGATGAGGGATCTCAACTTTTTGTTGAGGCTGATAAGGGAGTTTTTCCAGTCTTGGGACTTAACCTTATTCCACATCAGTTTCCTCCTTCTGTTGCGGAGTTTGTTTATGGCAGGGGACCACCAGATTGGCTTCCTTTTTTTGGAGGAGAGCATCTTGGTTCTGTTGGGTATGGCGAGATCCATGCATTTGTGTACGTGTTCGTACAGTGCATTGGTGTATGATTCGGTGGTCATGCAACTATTCTCCATTTGCATGGTTCACCACCTCTGTTTTTAGGAGTCCAAAGTTAGCTTCGGAGAAGTTTATCATGGTGGTTTCCTTTGCAAGGTGGTGGTGGGTGGGAGGGATGTGGATTTCCAAGGTAATTAGTTTATGGTCAGATCTAACCAGGGAGGAGTTGACTATTGGTGTAGAGCAACGGTTGCCCATATTAGTAATGACGAGGTCAAGGATGTTGCTACCTCTAGTGGGGGTAAGTATGAGCTGGTCCAAGGTATTGGAATTAATGAATTCCAGGAAATGTTGGACAAGTGTATTGGTATACGAGTAGTTTTCTTAGTTAATGCATAGGTAGTTGAAGTCTCCCAATATGAGAGCGTAGGTTGGACCCTAATATTCTCCAGGGTGCTTAGAAACATGGAGTGTGAGTCTTGGGACATGGTTGGGGACCTATAACAGGCTATGACCCAAATCGCTGTCTTACCCAATGTTAGCTGCACCTGAAGTATCTCTGATGCATTATGTTGGGCTAACAGTCTGGAGGTGTGCTCATCCTTTATGAATATGGAGACAACACCGCCTTTGGAGCTTCAGTCCAAGTTCTGCGGCCGAAAGGTGTGGAATGAGTTATAGCCTGGTAGTGCAGGGATGCTTTCTGCTGCCTTGAACCAGGTCTCTGTTACAGCACAAATGTCAATGTTCTCCATTTTAAGGAGTGCTTCGAGCGAGTGCATTTTGAGATTTAGACTTCTAGCGTTGAGCAGCATGACCCTCAGATTGCATTTTTTGTAGCTGTTACGGTGGAAATTTGGTCTTTGTAACACTGCCTAAAAAGGCACTAAGGGTGGCAAGAGCCTTGGCCAATATCCGGAAGCCCAGGGGTGACAGATGCAGGCCATCTCTGGCAAAGCATCGAGGTCTGTCATTAATGTCATCCCAGGCAGACAGATACTGGATCCCCTTAGAATGACACCAGAAACTTTGCCAGTTGTTAAAATCAATTATTTTCTGCTTGTACTGTTGTATCATTCTGGGTGATGGTAGGATGCTGCTCAGGGCTAGGGTCATACCTGCCTGGGCTATATGAGAGCTCCTCCGTGTCTCTTTTCATGTAGTCCAGGGAGGTTTGTCTCAGGTCATTCACACCCACATGCACGACAGAGTCATATTTGTACCTGTTGAGGGACCTGCGTGCATGTGTTATGTGGTGGGTCCTGGCACCTGACAGGCAGCTGGCTGTTACTTTCTCCTTATTCAACCTAGTTAGTAGGACATCAGTGTGCCTCACTATCGAGTCACGTATGACTAGTGTGCAGGGCATGCTGTTTTGCCTTAGGGGCTTTGGTTGAGTGGCACTCTGTTTAGGAGAGTTATGTATCTCGTGATTAGTGTTGTGTTGTGGTGGTCGAGTGCGTTTCTGCCTTGGGGTCTCAGCTGTTTGTGTAGATTTTTATTGAGAGCCTCCACGAAGTTGGGTGTGTGGCTTGTGTTTTTTTGTGAAGGCAGTGCTGGTGTGTGTTCTGGAGGGCTATGTGTTCCATGTGGTGTGGTGCAAGTGTTGACCTTCTCCTCTTGACCAGCTATTCTTGTCTTGGCTGGAGAGTGCGTAGTTTCCAGTTTGGATATACAAGTGCATCTCTCGCAAGTCTGAGTGTTGGGAGGTAAGAGGAGAGGGTTGTCAGTGTATATGAGGTAGTTGCTACATTGCCTCAGGATGCCCAAGTTTACCAGGTTAATAGGAGAAAGCACAGGGAACTGACCTGTAGACATGCCTGGAGGAGTGGGCATTAATAATAAGTACTGGAGCTGTTTCCTTTTAGAACTTTTAGTGCTGGTAGTACTTGTGTGATACAATAATTGCTACAAGAAGTCTGGTTTGGTAAAATGCTAGACTAATAAGCTAGTAAAAGTGCAGGAGAGGAGAGAACTAGCAGATATAAGGGAAAATTTGAAGAGTAGACTTTGGCCCTTTCAGAAGCTTACAGACAGTCCTGGATACAGAAAATCTGTATCCAGACTAGACTAGTTACAGGAAAGGCGGGAAAAAAGACAAATGCTGGCTTTTATACCAGAAAGTTGAAAGAGATGGAAAAAAACTGCCCAAACGGACAATAAACTACAGATTCTGGGCCAGAAACCACTCCTCTTGTGTAAATAGGCTACCTAGTGCTTACCATTCCCATTGACAACCTAGAAGGCTTCCCTCTGACACAGAAAGGCTTGGGGGCTCAGAAGCTTACAAGCAGTCCTGGTTACAGCAAATCTGTATCTGGACTAGACTAGTTATAGGACGGTTACAAACAGTCCTGGATGCAGCAAATCTGTATCTGTACTAGACTAGTTACAGGAAAGGCCTTAACAAGCTTAGAATTGTTTTTTTTTTTTCAGAAAAGCAGCTAAAACAGCACTAAAACAATTCAAGTGCAGTGTAAGAAGCTAGCACACTTGAGTGTGTAACAATATTAAAGCAAGTACAGTTTAAATAAATGCAGTTTATTCCAACTGTATTCTGAATTGAATTCAATTATTGTTTTATTCAACTCTGAACAGTTAAAAAGTGCCAAAAATATACTTATCTTCGAGAAGCACACTCAGTCAGAACACAAGGAGATTCTAGCACATTTTGTTTTTTGAGTAAAGTTGAAAGGGGGAAAGGAGAAACAGGAGATAATTCAAGGTTAAGGACCTATTGTGCATTTGCAGACCTCCTACATTCCATTAGGCCAAAATGCATTGACAAGGAAACTAAACAAGACCTGATCCCGAAACCAGAAATAGAGACTAGATCCAAGAGTCTTCTGAAATCTGAGACAAGTGTGGGAATATTCATCATTTACATTGCCTTAGTGGCATATAGGTTCTCTGCCTACACATACCCATATTGGCAGCTTTCCAGAGCTCAGAATCCCTTCCTCTGACTCTCTGTGATTGGGGGATGTTTAAGTCCCTTACATCAGGGAAAGCTTAACCCCTTTTAGAGAAAGTCAGTTCACTCTTTTAGTGTAATTTGTTGGACTTGCGCAACTGGATTTCCTCAGCTGCCTGCACTGGTGGATTACAGCTTCCAAATTTAGATTAAGATCCCTTTGAGAGTATGAGCTTCCCTTCCTCTGTATTATTTGATATTTTGATTTCTTTCTGTCGTATTTATTTAAAAATATATATTTGTGTGCTCAATCTTAATATAGTTGCTATTTACTACTGCTAAGTCAAAGTAAACTTCATTGTCATTTAGAACTACACACTTGTAGCCTAAAAATTCTGTGCATCAGCTCAATAAAATTCTTGAGATTACAAAGGAAAGTGAAACAACACATACAAGTAGAGGAATAAACATAACTAACAAATGCACTAGTACTCCCAATGGTGAACTAGTTAAAATCCCAAGCAGGTGTTCACCTTTCCAAAGATACTACCTAGGTTTAGAGATGTACTTGACTAGAAGCAGTCTGGAGCTATGACAGAGAGAGATTGGCAGAGTTTATTATCTTATTAAAGATGAGATTCCAAATGTTTTGGCTGCTCTTCCTCTGTTGCTGGCCTTATAAGACATCTATAAAACTGCATGTAAAACCTCTTTGGCTAGTGAACCAGCTCCTAAAAATGCTATGATGAAATACAAAGTATACTCTAATCTTGCAGCTGTCTTTGCTCCTTTGTTAGCTGACCCAGCTGTAGTTTCCCCATCTCCCAGCTCTAAAAAGAGGGCCTTGACTTCTTCTAACCCTACACCTGCAATTAAATTTAGTAAGTGGATAGAATTTCTGGGAAAACATTCTCAGTCTAGTAATTTAGTCATTAGAATTTTAAATCAAGTAATTTAATTTGCAGTGTGCTTACAGTTGAAATGACTTTTCTGCATCTTTGCCTGCTGAACAGAAGTGTTATATGAACAAGATTGTTTTTAATCTGACTCAAGTGTCAAAACATGCTTTGAGGAGTGTCTTGGAAGGTGTGGACACAGTTTCTAGTAGTGAAGCCACTTCTTTTGTATTGAGAAGGCATGCTTGGTTACTTGACCAGAATTTTTCTGAGGACTTGAAAAATGAGATTTTGAATTTTCCTTTAAATTCTGACTTTGTGCTCGGATCTGCTGCCACCCAGATTCTCATACAATTGGATGATACAGGTAAATATGGAATGTTTCACATTCATAGGTTCTCCCCTAACAAATTATCCAACCTCAAAGGGAAAATTCTGGTCTTACAAGAGTCAGGATACCAAGAGGAAATGGCAGGAGAATAATGCTTTCAAACCAAATAAAAATAGTTCCCTTCCCAAAAATATATATTTCCCCTCCTAAAAACATGAATATGCCAAGATTCAGTGCCTCCTGTCCCTTCCGCCTGTCCCTCTTCCCCTTTCCCCAACCCCCAGGCTTTCAGTCAACCCAAAAGCCTGGCTGCAAATACCCTCAGACAAAATGGGTGCTGAGAATAATTCAGTGAGGATACTCTTGGCAGTGTGGACAGAAAATCCACCTCAATAATGGAAAATTCCCCTGCACCTGCCAGACCAGACTAGTCTGTTCTCTCCTGTACTCCTCCATAAGTTTCTAACAAGGGTTCCTGCTCCACAAAAAGAAAAAGGATTTTACACCAGAATCCTTTTAGTACACAAAAGGAGCTATCATGGAGACCCATTTTAGATTTGTTGTACCTAAATATCATTCTAAAACTAAGAAAGGCACAAGGCACTGCTCCAGTACAATAAAGGCTGTCTTTAACATAACATAACAATTATTCACTGATTTAGCGCTTTCAGAATTCTGAAGAAGTCTCCGACTGGAGATGAAAGCGCTAAATCAGTGAATAATTGTTATGTATTGTATTTATTTTCATGTTTTTAAAGCCATTTGTGGCATATTTCTTTATTAAACAATTTTTGCAGACTACCCTGGGATTTCGATTTTTTTGGACAGTTAAGTCCAGGAGTATTTAAATACAGCCTTTATTGTACCGGAGCAGTGCCTTGTGCCTTTCTTGGTTCATTTTACTGTGGTTCTGGTTATCATTCTAAAACTACCTAAATTCAAAATGCTCACCTGCAGACAGTCCTGCCCCTTCCAAACTACTGTTTCATGGTCACTTTAGATCTGAAGAATGCTCATCATCGCATACCAATTGCTTCCAACTTCATGTTGAACCTGAAAAAGTCCAGTTTCACACCTTCACAATGTCTTCCTGGGATGTGTGATGGACACACAAAAAAGTATGGCCTTTTTACCAGAAGACAAAGGTCTAACTTTTCTGTACATTATCAGGGATTTCTCTGTTCAAGAAGCTGCCACTCCAAGACAGTTTCTCAAAATTCTTGACCTCTTAGCATCAATGATCCCCAAGATGCCACTTTCCAGACTCTAAAAGAGAAAGATTCATTGGTACTTAAAAAAAAAATGTTGGACCCAGCACTTGTATCCCTTAGACTTCAGGTACCTGTGCTGGAATTTGTGAAATGAGAGTTACAGTGATGATCAGGTGTTTCTCAATACAGGCCTGCCCTTCTCCCTCCAGAACCCCAGTATAGTCAGTCCAGATGGACTCCTCAGATTTTGCATGGAGAGCAGTGTCCAGGAGAATTTCAGTGGAAGGCTAATGGGGTCCTTTGGAAGCTACAAAGCACATAAATGTCAAAGAAATGTCAGCAGTGATTCAAGCCTTAAAATGTATTTACCATTTACAGTCTTTATGTCCCCTTTTATTGGTCACAGGCAACACCACAGTCATGTCATACTTAAAGAAGGGAGTGCAAGGTTAATGCCCTCTCTGCCAGTTGGCAGAGATGTCCTGGGAGCTAACCTTGAAGCATTTTCTGCTGCAAGCCTCAGGCATTCTGTCAGAGCAATACATAGTGGCAGACAAACAAAGCAGATCACAGACGGACCCTCATGAGTGTGAAAGAGGTGTTCCAGGATTTGGTTCAGATGTGGAGAACACCTCAGATAGTTGTATTCTCCTCCTTTCAAAATGGACAGTTGGAAGAAATTGTTTGAGACATCCTTGCAGCCATGTTTGGTGCACAGATGCAGTTTAATTTCTTTGAACAGAAACGTTCTTTTATGTATTTCCTCCCTTTCCACTGATACCCAACATACTTCTGAAGATTCAGAAAGAATTACCAAAGATTATTGTGGTGACCCTCTTTTTGCCCAAGTAGCCTTGGCTCTCTCTTTTAATGGAACTGTCCTAAGGCAGTTACCACAAGCTTTCTCATACCCTGTAGCTGGTCACACAGTGTCAGGGATGACCAGTGAACCTCAACTTAGAGCAACTGCAACTGACAGTCTGGATGGCTCTGTCTTGATACCTTTAAGGCATTTGTTTGTTCCATGAAGATATGCAGCAGGTATTGAATGAGGCAAGAAAACCTGCAACTAGAAAATCTTATGATCTGATGTTGTCAGTTTTCATTCATTCCTCAACTGCTGGGTTCATATCCAGTCCTCTGATCCGACTCTGCCATTACCTTAGCTTGTGGCCACCAAAAAGCTCTCAAGCTCTACCCTTACCCATAATGCACCAACCCCTAACATACCACAGATCTCTTTTGCTTCTTTCGCAATTAGATGTGGTCGGCTTGAGCTCTCAAGCAATTGGATAAAACAATAAGTCTTCTCAATTTTCTAATTTTCTTATTTAAAAAAAAACATGTTTTTCCTCTTTGATATCAGAAGAAGGCCCTTATGGTTTTAAGAACTGGCAAAAGTGTGGGCACAAGTTGCCCTTGTCTGATGCTCAGTCATTATGTGTTTATTGTTTGGGACTGAATCGCCTTCAGGTAGACTGTCTGATCTGCAAAAACTTTAAACCGCATACCATTGCAGACTGGGAGTATAAACTTATTCTGAAAGTGTTACTCCCTACGCCTTTCTCTGAGGCTGTTGCCGGAGCTCAACCCTCCAAGTGGAAAAGTAAGGAGCTTTTGACTAAGTCTCCTAGACCTTCAGGATCCTCGACTCCTTCATCCAAGGAGCTGCAAAAGGAAAAACATAAAAAATTGGATCCGAAGGCTTCTACTGTTTATACCAGCATTGGGTCTGACAGTGGCCTCCTTGGATCCAATCTCAGTGGATCCAAGGCCTTTATCAAAAACTAGATATTCACCTAGTATAGATCTGGTACCATCCAGAGTACCTTCTCCTTTTATGGAACGCTGGATGTCTAAATCCCCATCCATAGCTTCCTCTCATTCTTCCAGAAATCTGACCAAAGTTGATGTAAATAGAATGATGAGGAAATTTCTCTTGGTGCAGATACAGATGGGAGTTCTACCAGCTCATACCATTTCAGGTCAAGAAGCCCTAGTTTGCACTACCCCACCTCTCTTGACTCTTTCTCAGAACCATTCATCCATTTCAGAGCCCTGGATCGGGTTCAAAGATATTTGTATCTTTGGCTCCAAGGAAGTCTGAGTGCTCCAGCTACAATGGTTTTGGAACCAGATCAATGTCAGAGCCGTAGTGTTCCTGTTGGATTAGAGGCATTAAAGTTGACTCCAAAGTTGTCAGAGCCATCTCTGGCCTTGGAGCCACAGCACTGGACAGCTTGGCTCTGACCTCCACCTCTGGTGGAATGCTTTTGGGGTAAATAGACCTGATGGGGCAGAAGTGTGGCTTCTTGGGTCCATTGGCTGCTTTCTCCCTGGGAGGTGGTGGAGAGAGTTTTCTCTGCTGTGTCAAACTGGACGGTCTCTCCCACCTCGGATGTTCACTCTGGACCCAGGTGTCTTTGTGCCTTGAGCCACATCATTTAGTGCCACAGGGGCAGCCAGCCCAAAGTCTTCATGCTATCCAACAGGGTATTATAATCTCTTCTGACACATTACCTGAGCATCCCAGCAAGGAAGTCCCTATGAAGAGGAAATGCAAGAGGAGACACTTGGACTCCACTCAGGAGTCTGCACTGAAGATACTGATTTCAATGAAGGGGCAGAGTCCCCGAGATCACCACCTGAAGATGTCTCATTCAGAGACATTCTTCAGATCCTTAAACAGAGGGGTGGTGGTCCTCAGATAACCCTTCTCCAGAGGAATTGGTATTCCTGGAGGTCTTTGGAGCTGGCCTGTCCACCTCTTGGGTTACTCCACCTGCTGATGAGTTCATTGACTTGATCTCTAGGTGGGCATGAAAGGAGCCTGACACAGTTGAGCCAAATCCCAAAAGACCAGATTAGATTCTGGAGGTAGGGAATTTTTGAGTAAAGAGATGCCTGTAGATGCTATGGTTGTGGCAGAAGCCACCAAGAAGGAACTTGCTGAGCAGAGTTCCTCTGTCTGTCCCCCTAACAGGGAGTCAGGGGCATTGGACAGATTTTGGAAGTATGTGTATGCTTCAGCGACCTTTGCCATCAGATCGCTGAACTACTTGGCACACTTTACAAGACTGCAATGGGACTTGATAAAGGAATTGTCAATTTCTCTTTCTGGGACCACAACTGCCGTGACTCAGACTTCTGTGGCCTCACAATTGGCTACCCTACAATCTATTTCTAATTCATCCATGAGACTTTTTTTCGCATGCAGCTGGAGGTGCGTCAAGGGAGGCGGGTTCAAACATTTCCATCTGGAGGTATACCTGGATGTCTTTGCTCGTTATTGCACTCTTTGTCAACAGTTTGTTGTTTAGCCCTAAAGTTAAAAAAAAAAAACACTCTCCAGGTGTGAGAAAGACAGAAAGAGGCATACATTTTTAACCCCTCAAAGATCCTTTTCTAGGAAGGAATCAACAAGGTGGTCAAAAAGTGTGGTTCAGAAAGTCCCAGGGTTCTTTACAAAATCCATGTGGAGATAGTTCCTCTAAGGGCAGAGGGAGGATCTCAAATGGACGACAGCATCCAATCAGCAGAGGATGGCTGCAGAACCAGGGGTCCAGTGAGTCATTCTCTGACTGACCCTATCAGCACTGCTGAATGGAGGCCTGATTGTTCCCCCTTTGGAGACAGTCCGGGATCAATTATCTCTGTATCTGAGAGTCTGGCTAGACATCTCAAAAGATACATGGGTGCAGAGGATCATATCCAGTGGTTATATTATTCCCTTTTCCCTTACATCTCCTTCTGTATCAAAGTTTCCCGATGTTCCACCCAATCATTGGAAAGCAGCAGCAATAGAAATACAAAAGCTGCTAGAAAAAAAGAGTCACCTAAGAGGTCCCACCAGACCAAATAGAATCCAGAACTTACGAAACAAGCAAGTTGGTCACAAGTACCCGAAACTGCACTGATAATCCAAAAAAGGTACAAGCCAGATAGCCAGTCTCAGATGATTGTTTATTCCACAAATCCACGAACCAACACTGATAAATCACACTGCAAACCAAAGAACATCCATTATGCATAGTAACATTCATTGGTTCACCTGCATTCGCATCGGAACCTACAAAAGTGAGTTTGCAGTGTGATTTATCAGTGTTGGTTCGTGGATTTGCGGAATAAACAATCATCTGGGACTGGCTATCTGGCTTGTACCTTTTTTTGGATTATCAGTGAAGTTTCGGGTACTTGTGACCAACTTGCTTGTTTCGTGGTTATTTCATGGTCATGGACTCGATGGCCAGTTCTGGTGTTTCCAACGAGGCAAACAGCTTTGAGAAAACTGCTATGGGTGAGCTGCGAAAGCTCATTGGACAAGTATCTCAGTTGGTCAACCTTCTCACTCCCCTCAGCCAATCGTTAATGGTGCTTGCTAATGGATCCGGTTTACCTGGAAACCAGGAACTTTTAAAATGTTCAGCTTCGAAGGAAGGAACAAATATTGGTAACAAAGACTTTAGAAAGGATAATAGGGCAGCACAGAGTGGCCAGGTTCGACGTGGTAGTCTGGATAGGTTTCCTGCACTCACTTTTGTAAGTTCCGACGCGAATGCAGGTGAACCAATGAACGTTACCATGCATAATGGATGTTCTTTGGTTTGCAGTGTGATTTATCAGTGTTGGTTCGTGGATTTGCGGAATAAACAATCATCTGGGACTGGCTATCTGGCTTGTACCTTTTTTTGGAGAATCCGGAACTTACTCAAGATTTTTTTTAGTGCTAAAGAAAACAGAGGACTGGAGACAGATTTTGGATCTCAGCAACCTGAACAAATCAATTCAACACACAAAGTTTCAGATGGTCATGGTTCACTCCATTTTGTCCTTTTTGTCCAAGGATAACCGGACATGCTCGATGGACCTTCAGGATGCATGCTATCATATAAAGATGAACAGACAATCCAGAAAGTATCTACACTTCTGGCTGAGAGCCAGTTTTACTAGTTCAAAGCACTGCCCTTTGACCCAACCACAATCCCCAGGGTGTTCACCAAATGTATGGCAGTGGTAGCATCTCACTTGAAACTGCAGGGATTCTGAGTGTTTCTGTACCTGGATGACTGACTCATTACTGCCCCAACCAGACGTCTACTGATAAGAAAATTACAACAAGTCTCAGAAATAGGGTTGCCACCTTTCTACTGTGCCATTTCCTGACAAACAAGCCCCGCCCCATGCACAATCAAGCCACACCCATTCCTTTTAATAGCCACACCCCTTTACTCCACCCTTCAGCATAAGTCTTTAATATCACATACAGTTACCAATAAGTAGAAAAATGTGCAACGAGTCAAAAAGTAAATAAAAAACTTTATTTAGCAATACTTCAAAAGGTTCACTACATACAACAGTACATCACACACAAGCATGGGAAAACTAAGCCCAAGTCTCATATCACAGGTAGTACTAAAATGGAAATACAATTAGATATTAAAAACACCAGTTCATTCAAAGCAGTACATTAAGGGTTCACCACACACAATAGTAAAAGAAAAGCAACTGTTTAAAGTATCTTCAGTTTTGCTAGAAATCATTGCTTATACTTGAAGCTGTATTTGGCATTCGATCTAGCAGCCTCAAGTAATGGCTGGTTATTTCTCACAAATGAATAAAATTGCGAACAACTCATGTTAAAGTTTAGCTTGACCTGCAACTCGGCCTTCACAAGTGACACAAGCATTCTATTTCTTACATCAGTCCACGCATTCCCCATAAGTGAAAAAACCCTTTCCACAAAGCTATTGCTGGGGGGGGGATTGAAAGAGCAAACTGCACCAGTCTGTAAAGTGGCTTGCAGTCTGGAGCTTTACTAAAAAAGTCACCCAGCGATCACTTACAGATGCCTCTGTCATCTGTAACAGGGCTGGCAATGCAGCAGTTAAAGTACAGTAGTCTGAGTAAAGTGCTTCAATGTCCACATCCAATTTGAAGAGGTCTGCAACTGTGTAGTTCTGGCCAAGTTACAGGATGTTGGAGGCTGAGGACCTGCATAGCTTTAAAGGGACTATTATCATAGTCAAACCACTTCTGTAGGTAACAAAGTGCTTTACTGTAAAATCACAGAAGGTCCTACAGACCTGCTGTGCGACAGCTGGAGTAAAGTGCTGTAAGGCAGATGAAACTTTAGTACCAAAGAACTGGTCATCTAGCCTTCTCTGCAACTCATCTTTTAGACTTTTCATCACGGTGTACAACTCTGGAGCAGAGAGAGTGTTACTTTCAAGTTTTGCTATAGACTTGTGGAATACCTGCAGGATGTAGTGCATGAAATGTATGTAGCACTCTGCCTCAGACACATCCCCACTGATGCCATCCTCATCGGCCTCCACAAATTTCCAGATAAGGGGGTGACAGTCCTCAGGCCCTTGACTAATGAAATAACTTTTAATAGCAGGCCAACATTCTACCAGCCTTGCCACAGCTGGGAACAAAGACAGCCACCTTGTTACAACATGTTGCATTATTTCCTTAAAGTCCTGGTCTAGGAAAGAATAGAAGCCTTTCAACAGTGCCATTTTTTAGCAGATGCTGAAAACTCACTATGTACTTTCAAAACCAGAGTCTCCACATCAAACTTTGCAAGGGCCTTGCTTGCATGCTTGGCACAGTTATGTATTACATGGCATAAACAGTTTGCTGAAATGATGTGAGGCACCTCAGATTTCAAACTTTTAAAAACAGACCTGTGCTTTCCATAATTGACTGAGGCACTGTCTGCAGCATAGCTAGCAATGTTTTGTACTTTGAGTCCTTTATGCACAAGGATGTCCTTTATTCTAGTAAAGATACATTCAGAACTTTCGTTATGATCCTCATAGAAATCAAGGAGTTTTTGTTGTGTGCCATGGGTGTGAGTAAAGTACTGAATAACTAAAGGGAACATTTTTCTGTTCCCTTTATTGGATGCATCTGATCCCACTGAGAAATAGGAATTGCCAAGTTCCTGCAGAAGGAGCTCCTCTGAATGAGGGGCAAGAACATTCATGACAATACTCTCAGATTTTGTCTTCCCACAGGTGAATTTCGAAGCCAAAGTAGAATCAGGGAAGACTGTCGGTGCCAGCTTACCTCCACAATCTATGAATACATATGAGTGACCATGTTTCACTCCATGATAGACTGCTGTCACTTCAGCTGCAGTGACTTTGGAAGCTTCACTGGTTACACTACGTGGCTGAATAAACTTGGTCATTACGAGGTTCTGCCTCTGGAGCTGAAGGCTTTGATGATGTTTGTCTGACTTCTGATGGCTTTTCAATGCCTTTTCCCCATCCCATTTTACAGTGAAAGTTGTTCCACAGGATGTGCACTTTGCCATGGCATCTGCATTTGGAACAGGTCGCACCCATGAGTAGCTTTGCTCCCACACCTTATTATAACTGCAGAAAAACCTCTTAGGAGACGCGCTTTCAGCCTCTTCTTGATGATCCATTGACCTTTTCCTGAACATGATTCCTGTAGGATCCTTGCTCAACACTACAATAAACCAAAACGGCTATTAATAGAAAATCAAAACACTTGTGACCAACACCAGTGCCTGGTGGGGCCTGTGTCAGTCAGTAGCCACTAGCCAGAGTTCACATTCACATGTGAATCTCCAGACTTTCACACCCTAGTAATACCAAGTTGGTATAGGGAAAAAGAGACTCCTCATGAAAAATTACAGTGAAGGTAAAGCAATGAAAGGCAGAAGCAACTCCTGTCTGAGGGACTTGCAGCTGTTACACATGAACCTGGTGTGACAGCAGAATATGCACAGAAGGCATTCAACTGTGTGTAAAACACATGGGTCAGACACTACAGCAATGCACCAAATTAAGACCCTCTACTTTTATGTAGAACCTAGTGCAAACGTTATCCAGCTGAGTCTGAACACAGCAAGAAAGTTCAGGCATACTGTGGACTGACAAGATACACCCTAGAAAGACACCCTAGGAAGAAACACAGGTCAAGGTAAACATCACGGTGATGATAGACTAGAAAAGACAGTTCTACAGTCCAAGCATCCTATACAAATCATGTAATCATATATTCACTGTAACATCAAATGAGCTAAGCTTTGGTATAGACGGTATACCCTAGAAAACACAGATAAACAGTTGTGATGACAAACTAGACAAAAAAGCTACATTTAAGCCTCACTATACTACGAAGACTGTACACCCTAGAAAGACACCCTAGGAAGAAACACAGGTCAAGGTAAACATCACGGTGATGACAGACTAGAAAGACAGATCTACAGTCCAAGCATCTTATACAAATCATGTAATCATATATTCACTGTAACATCAAATGAGCTAAGCTTTGGTATAGACGGTATACCCTAGAAAACACAGATAAAAGGTAAACAGTTGTGATGACAAACTAGACAAAAAAGCTACATTTAAGCCTCACTATACTACGAAGACTGTACACCCTAGAAAGACACCCTAGGAAGAAACGCAGGTCAAGGTAAACATCACGGTGATGACAGACTAGAAAGACAGATCTACAGTCCAAGCATCTTATACAAATCATGTAATCATATATTCACTGTAACATCAAATGAGCTAAGCTTTGGTATAGACGGTATACCCTAGAAAACACAGATAAAAGGTAAACAGTTGTAGTTGTGATGACAAACTAGACAAAAAAGCTACATTTAAGCCTCACTATAATACGAAGACTGTACACCCTAGAAAGACACCCTAGGAAGAAACACAGGTCAAGGTAAACATCACGGTGATGACAGACTAGAAAGACAGATCTACAGTCCAAGCATCTTATACAAATCATGTAATCATATATTCACTGTAACATCAAATGAGCTAAGCTTTGGTATAGACGGTATACCCTAGAAAACACAGATAAACAGTTGTGATGACAAACTAGACAAAAAAGCTACATTTAAGCCTCACTATACTACGAAGACTGTACACCCTAGAAAGACACCCTAGGAAGAAACACAGGTCAAGGTAAACATCACGGTGATGACAGACTAGAAAGACAGATCTACAGTCCAAGCATCTTATACAAATCATGTAATCATATATTCACTGTAACATCAAATGAGCTAAGCTTTGGTATAGACGGTATACCCTAGAAAACACAGATAAAAGGTAAACAGTTGTAGTTGTGATGACAAACTAGACAAAAAGCTACATTTAAGCCTCACTATAATACGAAGACTGTACACCCTAGAAAGACACCCTAGGAAGAAACACAGGTCAAGGTAAACATCACGGTGATGACAGACTAGAAAGACAGATCTACAGTCCAAGCATCTTATACAAATCATGTAATCATATATTCACTGTAACATCAAATGAGCTAAGCTTTGGTATAGACGGTATACCCTAGAAAACACAGATAAAAGGTAAACAGTTGTGATGACAAACTAGACAAAAAAGCTACATTTAAGCCTCACTATACTACGAAGACTGTACACCCTAGAAAGACACCCTAGGAAGAAACACAGGTCAAGGTAAACATCACGGTGATGACAACTAGAAAGACAGATCTACAGTCCAAGCATCTTATACAAATCATGAAGTCATTATACATTCACTACAACCAAGTCCAAAACCAGATTAGAAACTGTTCTAGTTAATCACCACATGTTGAACATCTAGATAGTTACACACATCTTGTCACCATTAATGAATGAGATAGTGCCAGCACAGCTAGTGAATTAATATAAATTTAATATTTAAAAAATTCACTAGTAGCTGTGCTGGCAATATTTCATTCCCCTTGTCACACTAATCTTTGAAAATCTACCTTAATTCCAAAGAATTAATCCATTAAAAAAAAATCCACTTACCTCCAGAAAAATCAGGAGCAGGGCTACTAAAACAAGCTCTCAGCAGCAGAAGAGAACAGGCAGCTAAAGGGCCAGCAAGCAGGGGAACACACCACCACCCAGTCCACAGCACTTCTCCTCCAGAAAGCAAGGCAAGCAGCAGGGCTAAGGCAATCCTTCCAGGCAGCAGGGCTTCCAGGCAGGGCTTCCAGGCAGGCAGGGCTTCCAGGCAGGGCTTCCAGGCGGCAGGCAATCCACTGAAGACTATGTCCAAGGCTCCAAGCAAGAATTTCAGATCTTAAGCAGCACCCTTTGTACTACAAAAGTAAAAGGTAAAAACTTAAGCTGAAGCGCCGCTTTATATTCTTAAATTTTCGCGGGCTTTGCAGGGCTTTGACTACTAACTCTACATGTTGATTGGCTGCTTGCTGCACGAGCCTCGTCTGCAGCAAGCAGCCATCAACGAGAGTCCAAGACGGGAATGTTTTTTTTTTTTTTTTTTTTAATACGCGCTGACGAGCCTGACGTCGCTATTTCCGGACTCCGAGTACAAGAACCGGAGTGCCCTACTGATTTCCGGGCACTCCGGAAAAAAAACGGAGGGGTGGCAACGCTACTCAGGACCGTCTCAAACACTTGTATTCATAGGAGCAGTTTTCAACACAGTATCAGTGGCAGCTTCTCTTCCACTCTCAAGAATACAAACTGTCAGATTCCAGGTCAGGAAAATAATTCACAGTACGACAATCACAGCCCAATTGATTCTACAAGCCTTTGGATCAATGTCGGCAGCTATAGTCCTTGTTATTCAGTGGAAGTTAGCAACACAGTGGTCTATTCTTTAATAACATGTTAGCCCAAATAAGAATCACTCAGGCATGCAAGAGATAACTTTGGTGGTGGATTCAATCGGATCAGGTTCTACAAGGATGTATTTTCATTCTTCCTCAGCCCAAGGCCATAGTGACCACGGACGCATTCCATATTAGGGGGGCATTTCCTGGGGAAAACAGTCCAAGGCACTTGGTCCTCTGAAGAGGCCAATACACGCATCAATGTCCTGGAAATGAGAGCAGTGCTCTTAGCATGAGTGGTCTTTCAACATGAAAGTGGCAGAAATTATTTTCTGTCGATGGGCTCAGCCTTTCTGCAATATTTTTGCATTTCTCCTAAACAACAAATGCAACAGCTTCTTCGCCCTGATCCTCCCATTGGGGAATCACAGAGGGATGCTCTCCTTCACGATGGGCCCCCAAATTTCTCTATACCTATTCCCCCAACTCCCCTAATTCTCAAATTTCTGCAGAAAGCTGCCCAGCTGAAGAGCAGTGTCATCCTCCTTGCACCTTACTGGCCTCGGCAGATTTGGTTCCCCTTTCTTTGGCCTTATCTGCTTTACCCACGTTGGATTCTAGATCCGATTCTAGACCTCCTGTCTCACTCAATGGTCTATATTACATAGTCGAAGTTCTGTAACTTTGACTGACATATGTTCAAACACATATGTTTGATGTTACGGAACTTCGACTAGCTATAAAAAAAAAATAAAAAATAAAATGGAAAATAAAAGGGTATGTACAGGGGGGCAAGCCCCCTGCACCCCTCACATCCCCCACTCTTTAAATATACCAACTCCGAGGTCACACTATAGTGCAGTAAAGGAAATTTTCCCTTTATTGCACTGTAGCATGACCTCAGAGTTGGTATATTTAAAGAGTGAGAGGTGTGGGGGATGCAAGGGGGCTTGCCCCCTGCATATACCCTTTTATTTGCTTTTTCCTTTTGTTTTTATTTTTTTATAGCTAGTCGAAGTTCAGTAACTTTGGACATATATGTTCAAACATATGTCAGTCGAAGTTATGGAACTTCGACTATGTAATATAGACCCCTCACCCAACAAGCATGATTCACATAGATATTTCAAACGTCAAGCTAACTGCTTGGTTTCTCCACTTTCTTTAATAGCCAGACAACAGATGCTCTCTTCCCCTGCCCATCATATACTTTTATCTTCCCATAAAGCTTCTAGAAGAAAACTTTATAGAAGTAAATGGAAAAGATTTGTTTTTGGGCTCATCAGAAATATATTGACCCCTTCTCAGCCCCTGTACAAAGTGTTGTTGAATTTTTAGCAACAATTTTTAATGAAGAAGCTAGCTCCTCAACCATTAGAGTTCAATTAGCAGCACTAACTTTCATATTGAATTTGAAGATTCTTCCCTGGCTTTATCTAAATTTTGTAAGGCCTTTTTGTGAGGCACTATCCTGCTGAGATGCTCCTATAAAGTTCCTACTCCACCATGGGATTTAAATTTGGTACTGCAGACCTTAATTCACCCCCTTTTGAAATAACAGCAAAAATGTGATCTTAAATTCCTGATCTGGAAAACTATTTTTCTAGAAGCCATTACCTCTAGTAGAAGAATTTCAGAACTTCAAGCATTATCCTCTAAGCCTCCCTTCTTGAGTTTTCATAGGGACAGAGAAACATTACTTACCAACCCTTCTTTCCTTCCTAAGGTGGTGTAAGAATCCAATATCAATCAGTCCATTAATCTACCAGTTTTCTTTCCTAAATTTGCAAACAAAGGTGAATATGTGTTGCATTTATTAGATGTTCACAATTACGTTTTTACTTTCATAGAACTAAAGATATTAGGAAGACAGATCAATTATTTGTGTCCTTTGCAGATTCTTAATTGGTAAAATAAGTTGCAAAGGTAACTTTAGCCAGATGGCTGACAGGTTCCTTATTGCATATCATTTGTCTACAGGTCTGGTCTAATCTTATCAAAACCTTTAAGAGCCCATTCCACTAGGTCCATGGCAACATCTTCAGTCTTTCTTTCTAAGGCTTCCAGGATGACATATGTGTGGCTGCAACCTGGGCCAATCCTCATACCTTTATCACTCATTACAAACTGGATCTGGTCTTGAGGGGAAAAGCAGCCTTTGGCTCAACTGTGCTCAGCAATATCCTTCCTTAGAGTCCACCTGGGGTTTTAGGTAGCTGGGGACTCTGTCCCAAGAATTGAGTAATGAATGAAAATTGACAACATCAGATTAAAAAAGTTGTGTGCTCACCATAATGTTCCATCTGTGTTGACCATTTTCATTCTTCCTCAATTTCCCCACCCACCAATCCCCAACCTTTTTCAAGGTTGATTTCTGGAAGAATGAGAGCTAATAAGGACATCACTGCCCTTCATGTTTAGCTCCAGGTATAGTTACTTCTGTCAGGAATATGATATGTCAGGAATATGATATTAGTACATCTTGATTTATGTAAACTAGCAAACAAGATCTGAGGTATGTTAGGGGTTGGTGCATTATAGGTAAGGGAGGAGCTTGAAAGCTTTTTGGTGGCCTCTAGCTAAAGTAATGGCCGAGGTGATCCAATCCTCTGATCAGAACCCGACAGCTGAGGAAGAATGAAAAGAGACAACACAGATGAAATGTTATGGTAAGTACATAAACTTTTTTTTTGGTGGAAGAGGTTTTCTAGGTGGGGCCTAACTGATATCACAAGGCCTGTTATGGTGACTGCCTCTCTGGCTTTGAAATTTCTGTGAACCACTCAACAACAGCTTATGTTATGCATCTATCAAGATGCATCTTGCAGCTATCTCAGCTTGTCTGTGCATAGATCTCCCTCCGTCTTTGTTGTCAAACTGTTTATGAAAGGAGTGTTGCACTTAGAAAGTAAGATCATCCTTCTTGGGATCTAAACTTTGTTCTTGAAAAATTGACTTTATCTCCTTTTGAACCTGCCTTTCAGGTAAGGCGAGTCTGTGAGCTGCAAGCTCTCATCATGGGCCAACCTTATCTGATGTTCCACAAGTACAGGGTAGATGTGAAGTTGTTCAATCTCACCGTTCATTCTTACAAATGGGTTCGGAGCCGATCCCTCGGCTCCAAGTTGGCCGCTTTCACAAGCTCGAGGTTTTCGAGTAGCTCAAGGCCAAGTCCCTATCCCATGATGCTGTCTGCCTCACCTCAGATCTAGTTTGCCGCTGCAACAGATTGGAGGTTGAGAGTGGAGCTCGGGCCAGTATATTCATCGTTTCTAGATTTTTTTCAATATATTTCTATTAGAATATTACAGGAAGAGTGTATTTTTCCTAGTTTAATCATAGACTAGTACTTAGTCATTTTCTTTGAGTTATTTTCTCTCAGAAAAAAATTTGTTTATATAGCAGCTTCTCTTAGGCCTTTCATTGGCCATTTTTTAGTTCGTCCCTAACCCTTTTAGTATGTTTAATTCTAACTGTTAATTTCTTAGTGTGTGGTTTAGAGTGTTATTGTTATAGCTGTTTAACTCTTTAGCTGTTTAACTGTTAACCTAGTGTGTGGTGTTAGCCTAGCCAGTCTGTTTGTTTTGTCTAGGCAGTTAAATGTATATATATATATATATATATATATATATATATACACATATACATATATATATATATATATATATATATAGATATAGATAGATGTAGATATATATATATATATATATATATATATATATATATATATATATATAGATATATATATATATATATATATATATATATATATATATATAGTTATTTCTGTCACCATTACATTATGGCTGATCATAAGGAGAAAGAGAGACAGAAGTCAAGGTTTAAGAAATGCCCTAAGTGCGGACAAAAAATGTCCATTACTGATATACATGTGAGTTATGTATGGGTACAGTCCATCTTCAGGAGGACTGCTCCATTTGTCACTCGTTCAGCAGCAGGGTCTATTTAGAACATAGGAGAAAATTAGTGGATAGAGGTTTGTTGAAACCTGATTTTCAGGAATCTCTTGATAAGGCTGACCAGACTTCAAAATCTTCCAAGGGATCTAAGTCTTCGAAAGCTTCTTCGGAGCAGAAGTCTTCTGCTCCGAAATTAGCTGAGAAGGTGCGGTCGCCGATTCCACAGACTTCGGAACCGAGCACCAAGCAAGTTTTTCAGAGCCAGTCCCCAGTATTGGAGCTGGTCTCTGAAGTTTTGAACTCGCCAATTTTACAATCGGTGGCTTCATCCATCCCTTCAACTCGTTCTTCGAGGAGCCTCTCTGATGTGGACCGAGTGGTTCAGAGGCTCCTCCAGAACCCAGTGTTAGCCAAACTGTTGTTGGCTCCGGCCCAACCAGTCTCTGAGCCGAAGACATCCTTGCCTACTGTGTCTGCTCCTCCTCCTAGATGAGCCAGGCCGGGCCTTCGGGAGTGGAGGAGGTAGAACTGATGATCGTGGAACCCATGGAGCCGAGGCCTGTTCCAGTGCCATCGGCTCTGTCGACTCACTACTTTGGAACCTATCGAGGAGTCTGGGAGCTGACACACTCTGGTCAGCTCCAGGGAGGAGAGTTGAACCGATGGGTCAGTTCCGACCCTTCCTCTTGGAGCTTCGGCACGGATGAGCTCGGCTCCTTCCTTTGGTTCGGAACGCAGGTCCCCATAAAGCGTAGAGACCCAGAGCCTCAGGTAGCCTCGTTGGGTGACCCATGTTCTACCGAGACCTCACCAGAAGCTCCCGCTGATGAGGTTCCCAGGAAGAAGCTTTGCAAGAGGAGGCATTTAGACTCCCCATAGGAGTCTGTCACATCAGACACAGACTTAGAGGAGTCAGAAAGGGTCCCCACAGTCCCCCTCGGAGGATATCTCTTTCGCTGATATCCTAGAGACCCTAAGACAGAGGGGGTGACTGGCAGTCTGTTAACCCTACTGATGATGAGTCGGTGTTTCTGAAGGCCTTTAGGTCTCAACCCTCCACCTCCTGGGTGACTCCACCCTTCGATGAATTAATGGAATTAGTTGCTCGAAGGGCGTGGGAGTCTCCTGATACTGTGGAACCTGTCCCTCGGAGGCCCAACAAGTTTATTACATCTCCGGAGGACAAAATGTTTCTTACCAAAGGAGTGCCAGTTGATGCCATGGTGGTGGCAGCGGCCACCAATAAAGAGATGTCTGAAACCTCTTCTAATGTCCATCCTCCTGATAGAGATTCCAGGATTATGGACAGGTATGGGAAATGCATTTTTAGTTCAGTGACCTTTGCTATGCAGTCGTTCAACTATTTGACACACTTTACCAGACTTCAGAGAGATCTCCTTAAAGAGCTTGGAGATGCTGTACAGAGTACTGCAGCTGAGGGTGTTCCTGATAAGGTGGCATCCCAACTCAATACCCTTAAGTCTATAGTTAACTCGTCCATACGTCTTATTTCTTATGCAGCTGATGGTATGAGCCGGGCAGCTGGTTCAAGAATAGCTCTTCGGAGACATTCATGGATGCGCTTATGCTCCTTTGCGGAAGCCTTCAAGTCTTCCTTTATTAATACCCCATTTGATATCCCGTCCCTTTTTTCGGGCCTAAAGTCAAGGAGACCCTCACTATATGTGAACAAGATGGAAAGACTCTATCTGCCGTAGGAGTCCATTTTTCAACGCCTACTAGACCTTACCCCAAAGGGCAAAAGGGAGGAAAAATATGGTTCTGCAAGTCCCAAGGAGCCTTTCAGAACACACGCAGTGAACCCCCCTCCAGAGGCAGAGGAGGGGGCAATAATGTAAGACGCCACCCAGGTGTCAGAGATGGTCTGCAAAACCAGGATGACAGGGATCAGTTTTTTGGGAAACCCTACCAGTGCTCCTGAAAGGAGACCTGACTGTCCTACTCTGGAGGCAGACAGGAGTTGCTTGTCTTTGTATCCAGACGCCTGGCTAAAAATTACAAAAGACTCTTTGGTAGAAAGCATCATATCCAGAGGATATGTCATTCCGTTCACAGAACCCCCCCCCCCCTATAAAAGAAAATTCCGGACGTTCCATCTAGTCTCAGGGATCAAGCAACCATAGAAATTCAAAGATTGCTAGAAAAAAGTCATCCAGCCATTCCCGGCAGACCAGATAGTATCCGGAACCTACTCAAGATTCTTTTTAGTTCCAAAGAAAACAGGGGACTGGAGGCCCATCTTGGACCTCAGCAAACTCAACATTTTTGTAAAGAAAGAGAAGTTACGGATGGGCACACTTCAGTCAATTCTTCCATTTCTAAGAACAGATGACTGGATGTGCTCTATAGATCTCAAGGATGCATACTACCATATCAAAATGACCAGACCATCCAGAGATCACCTGCGTTTCTGGCTTCTAGGATTCCGAGTGTTTCCGTACCTGGACGACTGACTCCTCACCTCCACCACCAGGCATCAACTAGTTCAATCCAGGGACCTCACTGTAAAACTGTGTTCCCAGTTAGGAATTACTATAAATTTTGACAAGTCTGCATTGTCACCATCGCAGCATATTTCCTTTATCGGAGTAGATTTAGACACCACCACTGCTATGGTAAAGCTGCCCTTGGAAAGAATAGTCGCACTTCAGCAACAGGCATCAGACATTCTGACACAAAACTAAAGTACCAGCCTCTCAAGGTTTAAAACTGCTAGGTACTATGGCAGCAACTCTCATAGCAGTTCCTCTAGGGTGCATGCACATGGGAATACTTCAGTGGTTACTCTTCACCCAATGGTCTTACCAACAACTTCTGATGTCATCATTGATAATCATTACAGATTCATGCAAAAAGGATCTACAGTGGTGGTTGACCAGCCACCATATAGCAGTAGGTCACCCATTTGTTCTTCCCCCATCAGCCACGGTGACCACGGACGCTTCTCTGATAAGGGGGGGGGGGCTTTTTCAGGGAAGAACAGCCAAAGGCACCTGGTCAAAGGCAGAGTCACAGTTGTACATCAGTGTTCTGAAGATGAGAGCAGTATTTTTGGCGTTGCAGTACTTCCAGGACTCTTCCTCTGGGAACAATTGCGATTCAGACCGACAACATGTCAGTAGTCTGGTATATCAACAAACAAGGGGGAACCAAGTCTTATCCCCTATGTCAAGAGGCCCTAAGAGTCTGGCAGTGGGCTGTATCCACCGAGTGCTATTAGCGATGCACATCCCGGGAAACTCCAATGTGATCGTGGACAAACTAAGCAGAGCTATTCTGATGCCGCACGAGTGGTCCCTCAAGAACGAGGTAGTGGAGAGGAATTTCCGCAGATAGGGTAAGCCTTGCTGCGACCTGTTTGCATCCCCCATGAATGCCAAATGCAGAAGCTACTTTGCCCTGAATCCCCCACCAGGGGAAAACCCAAGGGACTCTCTCGTCTACGTTTGGCCCCTGGGACTTCTTTATGCATTTCCACCCATTCCCCCAATTCTAAAATTTCTGCAGAAAACCAAAGCCCCGAGAAGGACTGTAATTCTGATAGCCCCTTATTGGCCTCGACAGATCTGGTTCCCTTTCTTTCGACTCTACCAATTGGAGGAGCCTTGGATTCTGGACCCATTTCCAGATCTGCTGACACATTTGTCAGGGGCTCTCCATCTTTCTTTTCACTCCCTCAAATTGACAGCTTGGCTGCTTCGATTTCCAACATAGCCAAGTCCCACAACCTTTCTTTGGAAGCACAGCATATCCTTGTATCATCTCACAAGGCCTCAACCAGAAAGTTATATGTCAGCAAGTGGAAGAGATTCGCTTTGTGGGCTTCTCAAAATAATATTGATCCATATATCACTCCAATTGCTAGCATATTAGAGTTCATGACTAAACTTTTTAATGAAGGTGCTGAGACACTCATTAGACCCATTATAGAGTATAACACCCCTTTTGGAATGTACCTCACAAGACATCTGAAGCAGCTGGAAAGGCCACAGAAGTACTTCACAAAGAGGATTACTGGCCTCAAACAGATGCCCTACACTGACCGTCTCAAAAAACTCCAGCTTTTCTCCGTAGCATATCACCTACTCTGAGGTGATCTCTGCCTAAGATATAAATCTATGTCAAACCCAGAGCTGTTGGACATGCTACACCTAAAGAAATCCCAATCCCTCCGAGCTACACGCTCTAGGGACCTAAACCTTGTCACCACAATAAACAGGACATGCTGGAGGGATAGATTCCTGTCCCAGAGACTTCCCATACTCTGAAACAGGCTACCCATCTATGTCAAGCAAAGTTCTTCATCAGCACTCTTCAAGAAAAATCTTGATGAGTGGATGGGAAATAGGAAATACACTCCGGGGATCATTTCTGTGTCTCTGCTCGACAGTGGCACAGGAAAATAGCTTTCTTGGGTGGCGTAAGCCAGGGAACCTAGTTGGCTAGGCTTACGTAGGCCCTCGGGCCAATAGCCTGGTAGCTACCTATGAACCTATTGGCTGCAATTTCTAATTTTCACCTCTGATCGGAAGGATCAAATCTTATATTTCACAGGTTATGTAGAGCCTTCTTAAAAGGAAGCAAAAAACAGTCCCCTGCACGGAGAAAATTGCACGGCCAGGATAAATACCCAGAAAAAAAGATAAAGCCAGCAACTGGATGGCTGTGAAAAATAATTTATTGGTCAGAACATTATTCAGACTTCATTCCCAGACCGGTTTCGGCATAGAGTTAGCTTAGCCTTCTTCAGTGTGCACACTGAAGAAGGCTAAGCTAACTCTATGCCGAAACCGGTCTGGGAATGAAGTCTGAATAATGTTCTGACCAATAAATTATTTTTCACAGCCATCCAGTTGCTGGCTTTATCTTTTCTTCCTTCTTAAAAGGAACCATACATCTTAGACCACAAGTTAGACGACCTTTCACTCCCTGGAACCTAAATTTTGTTCTGTCTAGGATTATTCTTCTTCCATTTGAGCCTGCATCTTCCTGCCAACTAAAATTCCTGTCATAGAAAACCATTTTCTTGGTGGCCATTACATCAGCACGCAGGGTGTCTGAACTACAGGCTTTATCTATTAAACCCTCATACTTGAATTTTCACCCTGGAGTGCCGCTCCAGACTAATCCATCCTTCCTTCCAAAGGTATGTTCAGAGGCTAATTTAAATCAAGCAATTGAATTTCCAACTTTCTACAGTAACCATTCCAACAAGTTGGAGTATATATTGCATAAACTTGATATACACAGACAACTCAGATTTTATTTAGATAGAACCAAAGAATTCAGAAAATCAGAACTACTTTTTGTCTCTTATTCAGATACCAAGAAAGGGCAACCGGTGTCAAAAGTCACTCTTTCCAAATGGTTAACAGATTGTATAAAATTCATATATTCTTCCGTGAATCAACTGCTAGAACATAAAGTGAAGGCGCATTCCACAAGGGCTGTTTCTGTTTCTTCAGCTTACATGGCTAGACTGCCATTAGACACAATATGTGCAGCTGCCATTTGGTCAAAACCACATACCTTCATTATGCATTACAAGGTAGATAAGGCCTTCAGGGACAGGGCTTCCTTTGATTCCCTGTCCTCAGGAATATACTCCCGTGAGCCACCCAGGATAAATGGTGCTTGGCACACTACCCATTTGTAAGAATGAATGGCGAGATTGAACAACTTCACATAATGAAGTTATGTACTCACCATAATGTTCCATATGAGTTGTTCATCTCGCCTTCATTCTTGTATTCCCTTCCGCCTACCCCCTCCAGGCTTCTCGAAGAACGAGTAAGAGATTTGAGGTCTGGTGGGTCTTTGTATAGGATTTCTTACTCCGGCTGGAGTTACACTCATGTTACTTATGTTGTATATATTGGGATCAGCAAACTAGATCTGAGGTGATGCAGAGAGCATCATGGAATAGGGACTTGGCCTCGAGCTACTTGAAAACCTCGAGCTTGTGAAAGCTGCTGACTCTGAGCCGAGGGATCGGCTCCAAACCCATTTGTAAGAATGAAGGTGAGATGAACAATTCACATGGAACGTTATGGTGAATACATAATTTCTTAATCCTTCTTTCATGCCAAAAGTAATTTCTGAATTTGCTCTTAATCAAAACCTTTAATCCCCTAATTTTCTTTCTATAACTTAAAAACAAGGGAGAAAATATTCTGCATACTTTAGATGTGCACAGGCAGCTCAGGTACTACAGTGGCAGAACTAAGACCTTCAGGAAAGCTGAATAGTTGTTTATTTCCTATTCTGAGGCTAAGAATGGTCAACATGTCTCTGAGCTGTGGTTTTGTTTTTTGTTACTCCCACTGTGGTAAATATATTCCAGGCAAGCCTAAGGTACATTCCAACATTGTCTTATCCACTTTTGTGACATATTTGAAAGGACTGAAATCAGAAGCATTCTAGCGACAGTAACCTGGTCCTCTGTTCATACCTTTACAAACCACCACAAACTGGATTCTTTCTAAAGTTTCATAAAAGGCTTTGTGAGAACCATTCAACATGGGATCCCAGATCTTTATCCTTCCTCCTCCCTGGTAGGGTAAGCTTTTGGGAATCTACCCATACACTACTGAGGCAGTATGAATGATGAACATAGTACAGCTGAGTAAATCCTACTTATCTGTAACAATAGATGTTTGAATTTCAGTGGCAGCAGCCACCATCTCCCTTATTTTATCTGTCATACAATGGTATCCAACCTTGTTTTGTTGGGGATTGGTTTTGGTTATTTGTGTTAATGGTTTTGGTTATGATTTGGTTGCTTTGAGCTGGGTCTTCTTGGTTCTTCCTACTTAGCAGTAAAATACTAAACAGTTGACTTTCTGTGACAGGGATTAGTCTTCCTGTGGTGGGAGGGGATTAGCCAACCCCCTATGACAGAGAGTTAAAGGAGATGATTCTGAGTTCTAGAAAGATAGCAGTGTGGGTTTGTGCAGGCACAGATCCTGTAAGCCATGGAGGCAGTATGAAATTCAAACATCTACTGTTACAAGTAAGCTGGACTTGTGCAACTGTACTTTTCCCTCTAGAAGACATTTTTGTATTTAAGAAGAGCAATCCAGTGGGGAAAATCTATTTCAGATACCCATGCGGGGAAACAATGGGCAAGAAATACATTTTCCTTCATTTGGGGGATCTTTTCTATGCCTTTATCACATCCCCTGATTCCCAATGACAAAAGGAAAAAGCAGACACATCTAGATTCCTTCTAGTGCCCCTCATTGGCCCTGACAGTGATAGTTTTCCTAGATGGTTCAGCTGTAGAAAAAAGGGAACTCTACAGTTCCAACAGATGCTAATTCTGTTGGACCAGAAAATTAAGGCACCAACACCCAAACCTGCCTTTCACATGCAGCTTGAATTCTGTCAGTGTTGAAACTCTTTTTATCGGAGGTGCTGCACTTTATACAGGTCAGAAAACCTAACACTAGATAGCATTATCTGATCAAATGGAATTGGTTCTCCTTATGGTATACCTCTAGGAGTACTGTACCAGCTAAGGCTACAGAACCAAGAACTCCGCAATACCTGAAAGAATTCTTCTAAGATTGCCTGTGTTTTGCCTCTGTCATGGTAATTCTTTCAACCCTTACAGTCTGCTTTCCACTGGACATCCTCTGTCAACTCATACTACTGTGAAGTCATTTTTGAAGGCAGGCCTGCACCTAAAGACTCCTAGGGATGTGTGCCACCCCATGATATCTTAATTTTGTGACATAAGAAAATAAACCAGAACCTGACCTGTTTGACTTCCCTTGCTTCTCACTACCATCCAACTTCTTTTGCTGGATAACTCTCTTTGGTGACTTTTACTTTAGCTAAGACAATTTCTGAGCTACACAGTTCATAGATACATAGGTTACTGTTAGGTAATAGTCCATTTAAGCCTTTTGAAGCCTAGCTACTGCTGTGCCTCTGACATACCCATCTATTCACTCACCCTAGCCATAAGGAATAGGAGGGGGGCTACGCCTGGGACAAATTTGCAGTCTCAGAACTGCTAGGGTTTTTCAAGTTAATTTAGGAATTTGAACATCCACATACAGAATGGTGCATTACATTCTAATGTGGGCCTTATGAAAGATGAGTAGAGGGAAGTGATGACCTCTTTTGACTAAGAAGTTACACCATAGTAATAAGTTGAATGAGAGTGAAGCTTTCCTAATAATAATGGATATGTGGTACTTAGAGGAGTATTTTGTTATCCATGAAGGTGCTTGCATCTCAAATTACACTGACTAATTTGTTTATTTGTTAAGTGTGCAAGAATTACTGTTTCCCAAACTGAACGATGCTATACATTTTAGTTCAGCATTAGATTATGATCCTGTTACCACAGGTTTGACCAAGCTATGCTGTCTTGGAAGACATATGTGTCTTCAGGAGAACTGATGATGGCTCCAAGCCTGCAGTTGTCCAGAGACTTTGTCAGCCATGCAAGTAGATGCTAAATTGAAGTGGTCCCAAAACCAAGCCCAGGGGTATACACTTGTTACAAGTCTTTGGAAGGATAGTATGCCATCATCTCTAATAGAGTGGTGTCTGTCAATGAGCCATTTTTAATCCAGTGGTTTACACAGAGATTTATAGTGATTTTGACCAGTACATCAATGATGCCAGAGGAAAGTATAGTGACAGAAGACTCCACTAAATCAAACTAAGTAGTGTGCATGTTGTTGCTTTCATGTAGTGCTTCTTAAGAAAATAACTAGATTAAATATTCAAGATGTACATTTTGTAAAGCCAGATTCTTTATGGTCAGTGGATTGTAGGTTCTCTCTGTCCCTGCTTATGGGTCCATGATGATATACTCCAACACCTTGCAAATGATGCTGGTGATGCAAACCTGTCCATAGTTGCAAGTCTATGGTGGCACCTCCCTTGTGAAGACTAACTACAACAGCTGTTCTCCAAGGTTTTGGTAAATATCCAGTGGTGAGGCTATGGTTTAATAGTTTAAAGAGGAAGGCTGATGGGGTGATCCTTTCTGAGAAGGAAACAGCCTTGCATGTTACCTGGACTTATAGAACAGATGATTTTGGTCCGAGAAAGCATGTATAGTATGTTCAGAGATGATTATCAAGGAAGTGGTATGTACTAGGTACTTTCTTCTGGGAGGTTTGGAGGCAACAGAGTGGAGAATTTCAAGATGAGTTTATTTTCAAAGATGTTAGCTATATCTTAAGAAGTTGAATGGGTGATGGCACTGTATATAATCTTACTAAAGTGCTGGGTATTATTTCTGAATATTAGTAATGATTTGTTTTGGCTCTGTTGTGTTGATTTAGCAATTTTAGTGCATAGTTATCTGTGTAGGATTTGATCTTGCTCCTGAGTTCTTTGTTAATCCTTTTGAGTTAACACACTGCTTTTTTGTGTTTGTTATTGTACTGTTTGTTTAGAGATGAGTTCTATCAGAGGTTGCTTTTTCTAAATGTGGTGTTGTATTTGTGGCAAATAGAAACATGAGCCTCTATGCCTGAGTTGAGATGGGAGTATAAAATTTGGAGTATATGCAGCAGTATTTGCTATAGAATCACTCAAGGTGGGTAACTGTTGAATCCCCACATCATCATTATCATGTACAAGTAAATTGGCCTTGTGAAGTCTCTGAATAAAACAGTGCTGTGATCTAATTTGACCAATGAGGATATGGTAGTGGGTTTGAGGCAAACAAGGGTATGTGCTGTTGAGGACAAGATCACATATGTTGTTGGCTCTAGTGGGGAGAGGTGCTATTTGATCAAGGGAACATGCACTGATAAATGAAGGAGGCACTGAACGTATTTATTTATAGACGTGTAGGCGTGCCTGTTTATGGAAGGATAGTAAAAGTCTCCTAAAAAATGGCATTTGGGTAATTGGAGAGATACTGTAATCTTTTAAGAGGTGTCTTGTGATTTGTGGGCATTATGGATGGGGTTCTTTAGTTGATCAAGATGCATTATGAAATCTTATTTACTGATATGAAGAAGTTTGAAGTTGGCAGAAAAGCCAGATAAAGAAGGGAATGTTGTCAGTGCTCTGGAGCTGACTTTCAGTGACAATACAAATAGCTACATTTTCTAGATCTAAGAAGACCTCAGGAGAGGGCATTTTCTTGTTTGGAGTCCTAGTGTTGAGCACAGGTACATTGAAATTTGCCTCATTTGATGTTTTATTTATAAGGTTGATATCGTGAGTGACTGCAGGTAGATGTTCTTCATACCACATTGCTGCAGTCCTAACACTTGGGTAATCCGCTGTCCCAGTCGGCCCGAATACCAAAGTATATGGCTGACGTCGGTCAAGGCGCATTAGTCTGACGTCAGGACGTCAGGGTACAAATGCGCATGACCGACGTCATATCCTCAGTCTTTTTTGCCGCATGGTCCGATGCAGAAGCAGTTTTGCGAGTGCAGGTTGGCGTTCTGAAATTTTCTGAAGTCGGAGTTTCAGACCGAATCAAAGTTGGCTAAGTACCCGTTGGGAATATTTTGGTTTTTCTTGCCTCAGTATTTAACCGGATGTCAGAAAAAGTGAATAACTGTATTTCTTGTGGGAAACAGATACCTCATAGGGATTACCATACATTGTGTATACCTTGTTTAGGGCCTGAGCACGACATTGTTGGATGTCGCTCTTGTGCTAGATTTAACAAACGCACTATAAAGAGAAGGTTAGACTGTGCCAGGTTAGTTTTGGGAAGCGTTGTAATTATAAAATGCCGTCGGATGCTCCGACGCCCGCTTCGTCCAAAAAGCGCAAGGACAAAGCAGCAAAGCCTAGGTTGGAAGAACCGTCAGTCCCGGACGTCGGTTCTTTAGAAGGCTCAGTGGAGCCGGAGGTTCTGCCAGAAGTTTCTTTGGAGTCTCAGGGAGAGACTTTACTGTTACAAGATGTGTCTTCTCAGGAGGTAGGCCAGGCTGAAGGGGCTTCTCAGGTGGCTGTTCTCCCCTCTCTTCCTAAGGTGGTTAGGCCCTCCCTTCTGTTTCCAAGGCTTCTTTGAGAGGCAGGCCAGGTTTATCTTCAGTGGGGGTCACTCCTAGTTCTTCAGGATCTTTGCCTAAGAAACATATGCTTAAAATGGCAGAAGATTTGATTACTATGATTAGAGGTTCTATGCCCCCTCCTGATAAGAGGCCTAGGGTGGAACCTGAGCTTGAGAGTTTTGAGCAGTGTTCGAGGCTTCTGAGTCTTCGGCTGAAGACTTGCAGGAGTATCCTCCTTATTCTGATTCTGATGTGGATGATTCTACTCCTTCGGCTTCTCCTCCTGAGGATTTCTCTTTTCAGAGACTCTTCATTCCATGAGGGAGCATTTTAAATGGGAAGGCCAAGATTTCTCTGATTCCAGGAAGAGGCTTAGGGAATTTTTGTTTTACCCCAGCATAGGCCTTTAGCTATACCTCCTGTTCTGGATGTGGTGGAAGATGTTTTTGCAGAGGCTTCCCTGAACCCTGATTCTTTGCCTCCTGCCCCAGTTAAACCAGATAGGTATTATAGGGTGCCTGAAGCTCATAAGTATCTTTTAAGAGTCCTAGGGCAGACCCAGAAACTGTTTCTCAGGGGCCTAAAGGTGTTAAGGCTTCTGTTGTTAAAAATCCTGTTCCTCCTGATAAAGAGGCAAGGGCTTTGGATAGATGGGGAAAGAAGGTGTATACTTCTTCCACTTTAGCCATGAGGGCTTTGAATTGCCAGTTCCACATGTTAAAATATCAAAATTATCTCCTTTCACAATTGAAGTCTAAGGTGGATGCTCTGGCGGAAGGTATTGAGTGTAAAGAGTTGCAGGATTTAGTTCATGTGTCTGAACAGGTGGGTAAGCATTCCTTGCAATGTGGTTTTGATGCTGTGCAGGCCTCTTCGAGGTTGGCTGCCACTGGTTCTGTTCTTCGTAGGCACGCCTGGCTAAGGGATCAGAATTTAGCTGAGCATGTTAAGACAAGGATTTTGGATGCTCCGTTACAGTCTGACGTGTTGTTTGGTTCGCCTGTGGAAGCTGTTTTAAAGAAAATGGAGGACAAGGCTAAGTCTATGCAGACTGTTAAAGATTTTTTGCAGGTTCAGCCTCCGAAGTTTAGTAGAAATTGGCCCACTAAGGGATGGACATATCCTGCTTATGATTCCCAGTCTAGGGGTAGGTCTAGACGTGGTAGGGGCAGAGCTCAAGGTTCTTTTAGGCCTAGAACAGGGAGTTCACCTGCTCAGTCTTCTGGTGAGGGCAGGGGTCAGTCCTTTCGTAAACAGACCCAATGACCTGCCTTTTCAGCTGCCAGTGCTTTCTCGTCTGGCAGCACCTTTGGGAGGAAGGCTGGCACTTTTCAAAGAAAATTGGACTTTAATTACCCAAGACAGATGGGTATTGGATATCATTCACCACGGTTACAGGTTTTATTTCCATACCTTGCCTCCTTTCAAAGGCATGCCAGACATTCCTCCTCTACAAAGAAAAGAGGCTCACAAGCAAATTTTGCTGTTACTCCAAATAGGGGCCATTCAGCCGGTTCCTGTGCCAGAAAGGGGCCTAGGATTTTATTCTCGCCTGTTCCTAGTACCAAAGAAGGGGAACACGTGGAGACCAATTTTGGATTTATCTATCCTCAACACTTATCTGGACATTCCCAAGTTCAAAATGTTGACGTTACAACAGCTTTTACCTCTGCTGGGCAAGGATCACTGGATGGTAACTTTAGATCTCAAGGAGGCTTACCTTCATGTACCTATCAGACTAAGTTGCAGGAAGTATCTGCGTTTTCGAGCTGGGAATTCCCATTATCAGTTCTCTGCATTGCCCTTTGGCTTATCTACTGCCCAGAGTATTCACAAAGGTTCTGGCTCCAGTGATAGCTTACTTCAGGCTAAAAGGAATACAAATCTATCCTTACTTGGACGACTGCCTGATTCTGGCTCAAGAAAAGGAAGACCTTTACAGCATTTGGAATATGTGATAGCAGTGCTAAGATGCCTGGGGTATTCTGTGAACGAAATAAAGTCCAGTCTAGTACCCTCTCAAGACATGTGCTTTCTGGGTGTGAGACTGAATACAGCAGCCCAGATGGCCTTTTTAACCCCGGACAAGCAAAAGAATCTTTCCCTTTACTTCCATCAACTATCTCTTCAGTCCGGGCTGACTGCAAGGACAGTCCTTCAAGCCTTAGGGTTCATGGCATCTTGTATTCTGGTGCTTCCCAATGCCAAACTGCATATGAGGAAGCTGCAATGGTATCTCAAAATGTATGGACACAGCACTGCCAGGATTTGGACACTGTCATTCAAATAATACCTTGCATTCAAAAGGAATTTTGGTGGTGGGCTCAGGAATGTCACCTAAACAAGGGACTCTCTGTGACCCGGCCAGAGGCGAGTCAGATTCTAACGACAGATGCCTCAGACATAGCTTGGGAGCTCATCTGAATGGAAAGTGGATACAAGACAAGTGGCCTGCCAGACTACAGCATCTACATATCAACATGAAGGAGATGTTAGCAGTCCAGTTTGCATTAATGGCTTTCAAGGAGTTACTTCTTCCAGGGCAGGTGTTGATTCTAACAGACAACACAACTGTCATGTGGTACATCAACAAACAAGGGGAACACATTCTTACCCTCTATGCAGGCAAGCAATGATTTTATGGGAGACTGCGCTCAGCTTGCAACTAACTCTTCAGGCAAGGTTTCTGCGGGAGCACAGAACTCCTTAGCAGATGTGTTAAGCAGACAAATCATGGATCCCCACGAGTGGAAACTGGATCTTCATGTATTTCGAAATTGACAGTGTCATGGGGAACTCCAGACATAGATCTGTTCGCTTCTCCACTAAACCACCAGCTGCCAAAGTTTTGCACAAAAGGTTTCATCACACAGCTTGGAAAGTGGATGCTCTTTCTTTCAGTTGGACAAATCTTCATGTGTATGCCTTTCCACCTCTGCCTCTTCTCCCAAAGGTACTCCTAAAGGTCAGACAAGACAAGCCAAGGATGATTTTAATAGCTCCAGATTGGCCTCGGCAACACTGGTACCCATTACTGAGGAGTCTGGTAAGGAAGCCTCCATGGCCTTTACCTTTGATTCCACACCTAGTGTCTCAGAGGGACGGTCATCTACTCAATGTCAAGCTTCACTCTCTTCATCTAACAGCCTGGCATATTCTGTTTTGAAACACAGCAGGTCTCAACTTCCTCAACAAGTTTTGAATGTGATTATGGAAGCCAGAAGACCTAGTACAAGGAAAGTGTACGCAGAAAAATGGAAGAGATTTTTATTTTGGAGTGCAGCAAATAATTTGGAGGTTTCTGAGCCTAATTTGAGTGTGGCTCTTCAATATCTGACTGAGTTATTGGACAAAGGTTTGTCTTTCTCTTCCATTAAGATTCATGCTGCAGCAATTTCAGCTCACTATGATTGTGACCCACCATTGTTTTCTCATCCTTTGTTCAAGCAATTTCTTAGAGGGGCAAAGAATATAAGACCCCCCCGTAGAGCTCCTACTCCTGCTTGGGATCTCAATTTTGTGTTGGAGAAACTTACTCTACAACCTCTTGAGCCTCGGCTACTGCTGAGTTGAAATATTTGTCATGGAAGACTGCTTTTTGTTGGCCATTACTTCTGCAAGAAGGGTTTCTGAATTGCAGGCCCTTATGGCGGTTGAGCCTTTTGATTTTCCATAAGGATAGGGTATCATTACGTACTAATCCTTCCTTTATGCCTAAGGTGGTTTCTAGTGTGGCTTTGAACCAAACTATTCATTTGCCTACTTTTATGCAGATCCCCAAAATAAGGGGAAAAGATTTTGCACACTTTAGATGTACACAGGCAGTTCGTTATTATTTAAGCAGGACTAAGGATTTTAGGCAGTCTCAGCAGTTGTTTGTTTCTTTTGCTTTGAGTTCTCAGGGCAAGCCTGTGTCAAAACAAACTATTTCTAAGTGGATTGGGTTTTGCATTGCTTTTTGTTATTCCCATCATGGCAAGGAGATTCCAGCTGGGATTAGGCCTCATTCCACTAGGGCTACTGCCACTTCAACAGCATTTCTAAGGGGGGTGGCTACTAAGGATATTTTGGAGGCAGCTACTTGGAGTTCAGTGCATACTTTCTCTAAGCATTACTACCTTCCTCTCTACTCTAAGTCTAGGGCTGGTTTTGCCACGGCTATTTTGCAGGGCATGTTGACAGCTCCTGCTTCTTTATGATTTGCCAGCCTCCCTTACCTCTGCTTTGGGATTCTACCCAAGTGTTAGGACTGCAGCAATGTGGTATGAAGAACATAGTACAGTTTTGTACCTACCATAAATGTAGATGTTCGAAGATCCACATTGCTGCAGTCCAATTTACCTCCCTCCTTCCCTCTGTGTTTAGGGGTGGTTGTGTGGGTGGGGTTATACTCTTGTAAATTTGTATATATTGTATATATATATATATTTGGTGCAGGAGTGTTTGGTGTTTTTTGGTTTTGGCCTTATCCTTTTAGGGTCTTCTGACATCTGGGGCAAGAAAAGACTGAGGATATGACGTCGGTCATGCGCATTTGTACCCTGACGTCCTGACGTCAGACTAATGCGCCTTGACCGACGTCAGCCATATACTTTGGTATTCGGGCCGACTGGGACAGCGGATTACCCAAGTGTTAGGACTGCAGCAATGTGGATCTTCGAACATCTACATTTATGGTAGGTACAAAACTGTACTTTTTGCTACCTCACAGCAAAATATTCTCTGGTTCATTTCTGAGCTGGGTTACCTTCTGTGCAGAATCTGAATATCCTCCATTTGTTTGTGAAGGTGTTCTTTGGCTGCTCCAATTTCCTTCTACATTTCAAAGACATGCAATATATGGGCTGGACAGTGTAAAGTGGCCGTGTGAGTAGGAATGCATGTGTGTGGTACAGAAGTGCCCCTGCAGGGCTAGCCACCCAGTGGTGTGAACATTGGCTATAAATGATGGTCACTGCTGATGTGACACCACAACCCTATGTGCAAAGTTGGTAAAAAGGGGATTAAGCATGGATGGATGGGTCCTACATAAACTGACATTAGTTAAGAAATCACTGTTCCATACAGAATGAGTAAGCCTCAGAATATACCCTTCCTTTATGTGTAATGTAAGTGGCAGACAGTGAGGCCATAAAACTGACTTTTTTAAATCCCATCTCTTAAAGAAGGAGAAAAATGACATGACATTTGCTTAAAGTACATTGGCAGTTTAGATATTATATAGCACGAAGTAAGGATGACAGTCAGAAGATCAGCTCTTCATATTATTCATGCTATGCAAGCAGGGCAGGCCAATTTTCAAGTATATTCTGTCATAATGTGACTAGTCACCTGCATTGCTTTCTGTTGTGAAAAAAGTGAGCAAGCACTAGAGGATCCTATAAGAGCTCACTCTACCAGGATAGCAGCTACCACAGCAGCAACCTTCCTTAAGATTGTATCAGTGCAGAACAGCTGTGAGGCAGCCATCTGAAGCTCTGCACTCCCTTTTTCCAAACATTGCCAATTATATTTTCAGTCCAGAAGCAGAGCATGATTTGCTACTGCAGAAATGCAGTGTTTTATGTTAATAGCCACCACCACATGGGCACATCTAACTACTTAAGTACTCTTCCCATGGATAAGGAATTGTAATGCAGCAATATCCTTATGATGAAAGTAATACACTTGTATGTGCACACTTACCATAATAGTACATAGTCAAATAGTAGGATCACTGATGCAGTACAATCTCCTGCCATCAGTTATGGGTCATCTCTCTACTCAAGTGGGTGCAAAAAGGTGTAGTATACAGGGATATCACAATAACTGCATAGGTTTCATACATTTTGTCATAGCTATTCCAAGGCCATTTTGTCTTACAGCCATGTACATCTTGCCAGCAGCCTCCCTCAGGTCACATCACCTTTCTCCAAGAAAGCCATGCCATTCAATCCTGGAATACATTTTTGAAAACCCATTTCATCATCTACGTCATATTTAAAGGAAGACAGTGAGTCACACTGCTAACAATCAAAGGAAGTTTATTTTGGAGACTTGCAGGCATTCATTTATAAACCTGTCCCTCCTCCATGTTTTATTTATCTGTGATGAAGATTTACATCCTTGACTCTAGTATGGGTGGAGCCATAGAACTTGTGAAGATACAGGAGGTCCAAGACAACTCCGCCTGTTATAGCTCAGTAAGTAAAAAACACAAGCTGCCGAAAACGGAGAACTCACTTTATTTACTGATTAAGCGCTTTCATTCACCAATGTTAGAGACTTCTTCAGAATAGCTGTGCTAAATAAAAGTGAAAAACCTATGTAAAATAAGTCTCAGTAACTATGTGGACATCGATGCTTTCCAAATGTAGGCATGCCTCAGGATCAGGCAATTTATTGTTCAGATTTCTGGCATTGAGGAGAGCCACCTTAATGTAATCCAATTTTGGGACTGTTATGTTATTTTTGAATGTCCATCAACTGTTTTTTGCCTAAAAAAGGCACTAAGGTGAGCAGTAAAGGCTTTAGCCAGTATGCTGATGTCTTGGAATGAGAGGTGCAGGCTATATTTAATGAGGCAAGCTGGACTGTCGAGCATCTCTTTCCATACTGATGCATAATGGATCCCCTGGAATGGCATCAGCAGTTTAACCAATTGTTGAAGCCAGTTATCCTTTTTGTATCTAGGGATCATTTGAAGGGGAGACAGGATTCCACTCTGGAGCAGTGTTTTACCTGCATTTGTAATATCCATAGTAGGTTCTGACATTTCTGTCTGCATGTTCACTCCCACATGGACTACTACCATGTCATGGTCATATGTGTCAGAAGATAAGGTCCTTAGGACCCATCTAATGTCAGATATCATGGTATCTGGAGGACAACTCACTGTATGTACCCTTCTCCTTATGCACCTTTCTGAATGATGAGTCAGTGTGCCTGACAACATAATCACCTAGTACTAAAACATTTCTGTTGCTGCTCTGGTCAGAGTGGTAGATTTTGACAGTTTGTTCTTAAGATTACTGTTTATCATAGGTATGCTTAAGGTAGGTGAGTGGCTTGATTTTTGCTGAGACTTAATATTCTTTTTTTCTATGAGGCTTAGAAAGTAATTTTTTTACAGCCTCAGCATAAGACATGTGTATGTAATGACTGGTGCCAGAAGCATGGCCTCAAACTGAATGCCAGGAAATGCATCATTATCCCCTTTGGGGAAAATTGTCATCCCCACTAATTTTGACATTAATAACAATGTACTAAGCATGCAATCAGTCATGAGGGAATTGGGCACCCAGGTTGATGGCAACCTGACTTTTAACCCCCACGTTGCGTCCGTTGTATGGAAGGCTTTCTACAAGGGTATTTCATCCAGGAACAAGGAGGTCATAACTTCCCTGTACTCCTCCCTTATCAGACCCATTGTTGAGTACAATTCCCCCTTCGGCATGTACCTTGCCAAGCACATGCAGCAGCTGGAGAGACCACAGATGTTCCTGACCAGGAAAATCCAGGATCTCAAACACCTATCCTATACAGGTAGGCTAAAAGCCCTGGCCCTCTACTCAGTCTCATACAGACTGCTCAGAGGTGACCTGTGTCTGGCATACAAGGCCATTTCAGTCCCAGCCTTGATGGAGTTGCTGCATATCCATAAGACAATCTCCACTTGCGCAACCTGCATGCAAAACCTTAACCTTGTCTGTGACATTAATAAAACTTATTGAAGGGATAGATTTGTGTCCCAAAGACTCCACCATCTGTTTAATAGACTTCCTCTCCATGTCCTCTCTCGCCCTGTTTAAGAGGAACATGGACGACTGGATGGGAAACAGAAAATACACCCCTGGGATCCCACCTGTGTCCCTGCTGGACATGAGAAACAAGTGCTGACTTTGAGGGAAAATGGGCGAAATTCTTGGCTAGGCTTATAAGGGCCTCCAGGCCAATAGCCTAGTATCATCCTATGAACGTATGAACCTATGTGTGTACCTACAAAAACAGGCAGATGGTCAGTACTTGTGTATACCAGCTTTAAGTCCCTCCTAACTGAGCTGTTCCTTTCCAGAGGAACTGAAGGAAAGACATTTTTTAAGTCTGCTGTGGGTATGTCTTTTGGGGCTTTACAGACAGAGGATCCAGGGTTATTGTGTGCCCCTAGCTTAAGGTCACTTAATAGTATATTCTTCCAGAAAAAAAAAATGGAAAACCACACAAGTTACTCATATTTTAGTGTTGTTAGTGGGTTGATGTCATGAACTGTGGAAGAAGTCTGTCTCTACTCTTTTTGACAGTTGAAAAGCTTTGTGAGACAGACCAAAAAAACAGATCTGCCAACCTGTGGTGAATTTCCATAGGCAGGGGATAGTACTGTTGTAGTTATCCTTCTGCTGGAGCATTTACTTTTGTGGTGATTGTACACACATATTTGAACTTTCAAGAGAGCATCCGTGCTAGGAAGGAAATGTGAGGTCATTTTGAGAAGCAGTTTTTATGCTGGATTCAGCATTCAGTTTTTATTTTTACCATCATACATCTCCCACAAAAATGTACCCAACACCAGAATAATGGATGCCAGAATTCTTTAGAGTTTGCTGCAAGTATAAATGTTACTCTTGTAGCCAAGAAGTCAGGGGTGTGGTTTTCATATATGCAGTTTTCTGAGTTCATTGTATGACAAATGAATAGTTATTTTGGCAGTGTTTTGGGTGGTGTGCACTGAGCTGCACAGCCAGTCTCCTGTTGTGGCTTTAACTTATTGGACTTGACATCTCTTCAATGTTAGGGAAGTGGCAAACTCTTTTTACTTTTATTTTTTAAATAGCAAACATTACTATTTCTTTATGTGATATCTTTTAACACTTACTGCTTTTCCTTGTGACATTTATCTTTATTCTGTTTACTGGAAAGGGGTGCTGTTGTTGGGGCACTGAGGTTTGCTTTGTGAGAGAAGGTGATTTGTTGGTTTTCTGGGTCTTTCACTCGCACTTAGGAATGCAAGAAGATATAGCTGATTGGCTGGCTGTATTGTTTGTTGCTTAAATTTGTGTCCTTTATGCACCATATGGCTGGACTGCATTAAGCTGTGCACTGCACATTGGAGGGACACAGTGCACTCCATAATCAATGGTTTTAACTTTTGTCTATAGTCTTCACGATCCCTCTACTGTCTTCTCATACATTGAGTCACTGTAATATGTGATTGCTCTACTCTTACTATAGGCGTAGTCCAGAGGTATGTCTCCCTAAATTTTAGATGCCTTTGAGGCAAAAGCCCGACACACAAATTCCTTAGCAGAAACTCTTCGCCACTTGCACCTATAACACCCTCCAACAGAAACCCTAAGAGGGATCACCAAGCAGAATCACCTAGGTTCTTAAGCATTCTTGAAACAGTCAACACCCATGGAAATGTGCTGGTTAGTTATAAGTGACTCCATTGTTAGGCACACTGGCACAGACTGCAATAGGCTGAGTAAGGAAATGGCAAAGGTGAGCTGCCTCTCATGTGCCTCAGTATGATATGTTACAAGGGCACTCAAGTCTCTTCACCCAAGACACTCCTATGGTATGGTTCTTGTCTATCTGGGTGTAAATGACTTGAGGGTCTCATCCTAGGTTCTTAATGTAATTGCATCTCTCACAAATTGTGTTCCTAGGTGGTAGTAGTAGATGGGTGTCCGTGTACATAAGGCAGTTGCTACACTGTCTCAGGATGCCCATATCAACCATGCTGGCAGGAGAAACCATAGGCAATTGTCCGTCCATATTTGTCAGAATCTGAGGACAGAGGCTGATTTGTCTAAACATGGGCTAAAAGCTTGGCTAGGCTTATAAGGGCCTCAGGGGCAATAGCATAGTAACTTCATATGATCCTGTACAAAATCAAGAACATCATGAATGTCCATGCAATATACTCAAAACTGCACCATAACATAGACTCACCTAATGGGATCGATATTGCCCCTAGAGAATTCCTATTCTCACTAGCAGGCTTCCACTTAATATTAAGCAAAGTTGCTCCCTAACCCTTTTCAAACACAACTTAGATAAACAGGTGCCTCACAATCCATTGTGGAAAGGGGTAACGTGTAGTGGGACTTTTATGGGCTAGGCTACAAATGCTTTGCTTTGTCAATTGCCTAGTAATAGCCAATGAACCTAAAACTTATGAAGAATCCCTCCAAAAATGGAAGTCTGAAAAATGTACTTTGTGTACTACTCAAATGAGGATGGTTGTAGTGCTCTTAATAGTCCTTTACAGGGTTTCCGCATCACTCTTCTTTGTATTGGTCAGCAATTTTAAATACTCTGCAGTTATTTGAAGGCATTTCATTATTTTTTCTAAGTTCAATAGTACTTTCTTTCTAATTCAGGACCCCCTTTTCTAAACTGAATTTAAGTAGTGTGGTGCTGACATACAGAATTTTAAAATGCAGTGGCAGGGAGGCTCCAAAAAGAAAGGAAAAGCCTCTGAAAACCAAGGGCAGTCCAGAAAGCCAGAATGACTACTTTGCCTATTCAAGTCCCCCTCCCTTTCCATCCTGCCCTCTCTCTCTCAGACTAGGCCTTCATTTTCCAGAATGGCATCAGAATGTCAGACAAATGCATTCTGAAAATCTCCCAACAAGGTTACAGATTGCAGTGGGAGTTCTCCCCGCTTTTTCAGGGAATTCCTCTTTATCCTGTAAACCAGACACCTCTTTTCTTTCAGTTTTGGATCACATTTTGTCTTTGGGGGGGATTTTCTTTCTCATTCTTTACATCAAGGTCTCAGAGTTCAAAATGCTATTCCTCCAAACCTTGTTACTACTCATCTACTCTGTCACTTTTTTGGTAATGTTGGACTTTAAAGATGCTTAGCATTACATTCCTGTTGACAAGGAATTTAGATGATTTTTTTAAAGGTTTTATGTATCTGGCTAAACTTCCCAGTTCTCTGTTTTACCCTTTGGTCTATCCATTGCATCAAGCCTGTTTACAAGGTGTCTGGCTCCTGTAATTGCCTACTGCAGACTTCAAGGAATGCTCATCTTTCCATATTTGGTTGATTCTTATATGTGCAGACTGTTTTTTCCAGTTGTAGCAAATCTCTAAGATGTGTGAAAAAACCCCTCTCAAGACGGGGTTTCAAATGAAATTACAGAAGTCAGTTCTCATCCTGTCTCACAGAAAAGTTCTTTTTTAGGTTGTCTTATGGATACTTCTTTAGGAAGAGCCATTTTTCTCAGGAGAAAGTAGAACTGTACAGAGAAAATTTCTTGACCTTTCCAAATATTCTCTGACATCTGCCAGGGAATGCCACTGGATTCTTGATTTCATGGCTTCTATGATAGTAATACTTCCTTTGACCAGACTTCATATGAGAAGAATTCAGTGGTAACTCAGGTCAGTCTGGTGTCAGCATTTTCACCCTTTATCTTTTCGGATTCTGTTGCTGGAATTTCTCAAAAGGAGTTACTCTGGTGGGTTAACCAGATGACTCTGAGTGCAGGTTTGTCATTCTCCCTTCTGTCTCCTTCTCAATTTTTCACAGCATAGGTTTCTGACTTTGCTTGGGGGGGCTATATCAAATGGGAATCAAAGAGCAAGGTTTGTAGAACAAGCAAAACAGATAAAAGCACACAGATGTTGGCAGTAACCAATGCTGTAAAGGTCTTTTAGAATCTCTGGTCTCCAGGGCATCTGCATATTATCACAGACAGCACCACAGTGGTATGTTACATAAACAAACGAGAGACCCCAGACATTAATCCCTTTGCAGATTTGCCATGATAGCCTGAGAGGTAACAACTCAGCTCAGTATGACTTTGTCGGACAAGCTGAGCAGGACCAGGACAGACAACTACTCCACAGGGTCTTTCAGGAATTCCAACTAAGGGGAACACCTCAAATAAATCAGTTTGCTTTCTTTCAAAATAGTTAAAGAAATTCTGCTGCAGGATTTATTGCAAACTAATCTTTAGGATGGTTGATTTCGTATTCCCATGGATTGGAAGGTTCTTCTATGCCTTTCAGTTGACTTTCATGGATCTTCTAAAAATTCAAAAGGATTCCCCAAAACTAATTGTAGTGACTTCAGTTTTGGCCGAGGCAACAGTGGTTCTCTCTATAGAAAATGACCAAGGGCAGTTACCACAAACTTCCTCAAAGAATGGACTTACTCCCACAGGGCAGTAGTGGAACCTATCCCTAAGATGCTACATAGGATTTTAGTATCTCCAAACAATAGCAAACATTGGAATTAAGGACTACCAGTAGATACCATGGTAGTAGCAGCAGCCACAAAAAATGAACTGTCCAAAGAGAGTTCTTCTATTCATCCCCTAACAGTGAGTCAAGGGCACTGCACAGACTGAAGAAATGGACTTGTACTTCAGTGACTTTCTCACTTAGATCACTGAATTTCCTTGCACACATGAAACATTTTCAGAGGGACCTGACCAAGGAACTTACAAAGTCCCTAGTGGGTAACTTATCAGCAGATGTTTAAAAAAACAGTGGACTGCCAACTGTCTACCCTGCAATCCACTTCTAATGGGGCCATGCATCTGCTATCCAGTGCAGCTGATAATACAGCAAGAGCAGAAGGCACTGGCATCACAATGTTTGGCATGCCTGGATGTGTCTCTGTGATTTCTTGGAAAGCTTTAAGACATCCTTCATTAATATCACACTCTTTTTGCACCAATATTTAAAGAAACATGTGCTAAGAGTGAACAGGACAGTAGACCTTATTTGCCATTGCAATCCACTTCCCCACCCCATAGAGAACCTTTTCTAATAACCAAAGGGTTGGTGAGAAGATGTGCTTCTGAAACTCATGGGGTTATTACCAGGGCATGCCTGGAGACAGACCTCCCATTTTCAGGGCAGAGGGAGAGGCAACTCGGAATGCATGTCACCCTAGGGGCAGAGGCGATTATCATAACCAGGGCTTTCATGGTCCTTTCACCAAGAAACCCTACCAGCACTCCCCTTTTTTTTTTACTCAAATGATTTTTATTTTGATGAAATAACACAATAATTTAATACATTCATAACATTCAATAGCTATTTATATTCAGCCTGACAAAAAGGATTCAGATAAAAACATTTGTAGTTAAATAAGTTAATATATAAACTATGATAGGAAGAGTTTGGTTTCATCTGTAGGGTATCAATCAAATTCAAAACTTTCCTCCACGGACTATTAATCAATGGTTTAAGAAAAGTTTTTAACTCTTTAGTTCTTTTCTCCATTAGTATGCATTTCTTCAGTGATGATAGGAATTCCTCCATTGTGGATGCTACATTAGAGTTCCATCTTCTAGTTATTCATTTTCTGGCTATTGCCAACATTGTCCACAACAAGTACAGGTCATCTTTCTTTATATTATTACTATTAACAGCATACAGTAAAATTAAAGACTTTGTCAAAACAAAGCATCATAAAGATAAAATAAGTACAAATGAATGTGAGGAGTTAAGAGAATATTTTATTTATTTTTATTTATTTAACATTTGTTAACCAGGAATGTCTGACTTGGAATGAAGCCAGTTTTCAGTGGAGGCCTGGGGAGAAAGGCTCCAGATGCATGTCTTTGTAACATGGGAAGAAACCGGAGCACCCGGAGGAAACCCACACGAACAGAGGGAGGACATGCAGACTCCACACAGAAGGCACCCCAGCTGAGAATCGAACCGGAGAACCTCTTGCTGTGAGTCGACAGCGCTACCGCTGCACCACTGCGCCGTCCAAAGGAAGTGTTAGGTGAAGTGGATATAGTTCCCAACATAACAAGAATTACTGAGGAACTTAAGTTAGATCTACAAAAACCTATTTCTCAAAAGGAAACTATAGATGGGATTAAAGGAAGTAAGTCTAATAAAGCACCTGGAATAGATGGCTTAATTATCAAAATTTATAGATTGTTCCCTTCTTCTATAATCTCTCTCCTACATAAAACCTTTCTTGAAGTGCAAACATTAGCAAATATTCCTCCTTCTTGGAGATATTCCCTAATTTCCCTTATATTAAAAGAAAATAAGGACCCTAATCATTGCAACTCATATAGACCAATTTCTTTGTTGAATAATGATTATAAACTATTTATGTCAATTATGGTCAATAGATTGAAAATACCTGTATCTAAAATCATTAATTAAGACCAAACTGGTTTCATACATACAAAATGAACAAAGGCAGACACCAACAACACAAACTGGATAAGAACACACCCAGAGGTAATGAATCCAATAAAAGTTTTAATAAACTCCAAACAGCACAAAAGGTTAATGTAAAGCTCTTTTCGTCTGGTCAATTCACAAGACTGCCTCAGACAAACTCATACAAAACAAGCACCAAGTTTAAATTAAAAACTTTTCCCTCCAAATCTACATCAGCCTATCAAACACATTGTTCAATTAACATCAATTAAAACATTAAAGTTATATAACAATACAATTATTTGTAACCAAAGGGTGACAAATTTTACTGTGTAATGTTACTATTATCCAAATGGTAAGTGTGACCAAGGCTATTTAAGAGTGGCCTGTACAGTGTCACCAAATACATATACAAGTACTCTGAGAGCTTAAATATCTCTAAACAAACCAGTCACAATTAAAAGGTTTAAATATATTTAATAAATAATAAAAGCACAAGACAATACAATTACTTACTAACTCAATACAGTGACAGAGTTCAGAATCACAGGAAATATTTAAAAACAACAATGCAGGGCAGTCTCACATGAAAACAAAAAAACATCTAAACTAATCTTACTAAGTTCCTATCTATCTCTAAGAGAAATCACTGTAATCTAAGTCTTACTTACAGAGCCAGACAAGTGCGGATGAGAGGATGTTGTCAGATCCAAAGACAAATGCAAAATGTACAGGCTTACTCTCTGAGATAGTTCTTAAGTTGCTATCAAACATTTCTGCTGGGTTATCTCAGATTACATCATTCTTTGTCACCTCTGTGTCAAAAATACTTATTTTTCAGAAGTTTGCTTGGAACTGGAAGTCGTAAAATAGTTAAAAACATTTACCTTTGAAACCTGTAATTATTTCTGTTTCTAGACAATAGAAAGAATTTCTAGCTGCAGACATTCTGTCTCTTAGCTGAGATGACCACCATTGTAAACAATTCACTTATTTTCTTAGCGTTTGCAAGTTAACTCTGTTCTTTTCCAGTAGAGTACACTGTGGTTACATTCTTGAAGCTCAGCACATAACATATAGTTCTCTTACATTTGTAAGACAAGCCTATGGATCTATTAATATTCACAAATGACATAGAATTATTTACAAAATTCTAGCTAGATGGGCTGGCAACCTTCACAGCTTCCTTGAAAGGTTTAGATTCTTTTCTTCTGCTCCTCTTCCATTTATTTTAGACTTTCTATCAGGACTTTTTTAGAAAGGGTCCAATTTTTCCACTATCAAGGTGTAGATGGCCACCATATCAAGTTTTCATACAGGGCATAAATAACATTTCTGTAGCCTCTATTAAAATATTCAAAGCCTTCTTCAAAGGTGCCTCCTCACTCAGACTCCCAGTTAGGGATCCAGTTTCCCCATGGGGACATTAATATAATTTTTCAAGTCTTGACCCAAAAACCTTTCAAACCAGCAGCTTCAGTATATTTCAAGTATCTTTCATGCAAATCATCTTTCTTGTTGCAATTACATCTGCTAGGTGAATTTCTCAGTTGCAAGCACTATCTTGCAACCAACCATGTCTCGTTTTTCATAAAAACAGGGTGGCCTTGAGAACTAATTATTTCCTCCTACCAAAGGTGACATTCAAAGTAAATTTGAATCAGTCAATTGATTTACCAGTCTTTTTTCCCAGTTTCTCAAACAATATGGATATATCCTACACACCCCAGATGCTTACATACATCTCAGATTCTATTTGAAGCAAGGATATCAGAAAATCAGATCAGCTATTCATTTCCATCTCTAAGGCGAAATTGGGGAAAAGCATATCAAAGCTCACAATTTCTAAATGGCTGTCGGACTGCATCTCTTTGTTTATAATGACTGGGGTTTAGCCCTGCTTACAAAACCAAAAGTCCATTCCATAAGGGCAGTAGCTACTTCAGTGGCAATCATGAATAGAGTTCCCATTGATGACATTGATGCAGTAGTAACATGGCCCATGGTTCACACCTGTGTCCAGAGCATGTTCCTCCTTTGGTTCCAATGTACTCAGAAATGTCCTTCCTTCATGCCACCCAATTGTTTTTTGTAGACTGGGAATCTGTCCCAAAGGCTGAATTGGACAAAAGTAGATAATGAAAGTTATGTACTTACCATCAGGATAGATCTGTTGTTAGATCATTTTTATCCAGTTCAACATCCCTCCCTCCTTCCCCCTTCCAGTATTGTCATTGAGAGCTTGTGGTGACTGGACTGACCTCAACTAAGACCCTGTCTGTTAAAAATTATTTTTATACCTTACTGTGGAATCAACACATTGCCCAACTGTGGCACCTAAAAGTTTTTTCAGTTATAGGAGGAAATCAGTGTTTAGGTATAAGTCGGTAAACTTGATCTGAGGTACTTTAGTAGACAGAAGAGAATTATAGGTAGAGGAATAGTCAGAGCTTCAGATCCACAGCTTTAGATGAAGGTGCTCATACAAAAAATCTGACAACCCAAAGGCCGAACCAGATGACAATGAGAGACAACATGGGTCTATCGTTTTGGTAAGTACATAACTTCCTTATATTTCTGTGACAATGTGAGGTATTGCCAGCTATGTCAGGAGAAGTAAGGCAGTAGATGTGTAACATATTCCAGCATAGCTGACTGGGATTTTGTAAAGAATTATGCCATTTGTATGTCAAACTGATTTGTACAGATGCTTGTGTTAAAAGCATATCATCAGTCTGCCCTGCTGGACAGAAAAGAAATATACATTTATATTAGACTGTACTGTTGTAAGTAGGATACTAAAAGAGAACAGGTTAATCTCAGTACAGCTAACTTTGAAAAATTGTAAGTAATTAAATTACTTAATTTAGGACATAACGATTGTATCTTAAAGTTCTGATTGCATCCAGAGACAAAATGTCTATGAAAACAAGTACTAGGAAGCCTTCTGTATCATCTTTAGCAGTAAACTAATTGCTACTCTGGAAGGGTAGAAGTTTGAAATTGTTTTAGATTTCCAGAAGCTGCAACAGATCTTAGCAAAGCTCTATGTGACTGCATTATTGACACGTATGTGCTAAATCATGGCAGCTTCTGGCCAAAGGGGTAGTATGGGAACCAGATGTCATATGACCAGATGTGTGTGTGATGTCATTCTGTAAGCCAGCTCTATAATGATATTTTAATATTAGATGAGACTAAAGTCTCAAGACAGTCTGTTTTTAGAATCTGACAAAGAACACCCCTCACCTACTTCATCGTGCCTTACTCTAGTAGGTGACCAGGGAATAGTAATTCTTTATTTCAGTCAGGAAAATATGCTGAAATTAGTTAAATGCTGTGTTTCTGTATCTGTGTGAATCTATTTGTCTGCATTGTTTTAATGTTTCCTGTGATTGAAACTCTGGTGTTTTTTACAAATAGGCATTCCATATTTTCATTTTTTTATTATTTATTATTAAATATATTTAAACTTGTCATTGTGGCTGGTCCTTTAGAGAATATTTTAACCTTTGAGAGTATTCATATCTATTTGGTGAGGCTGCTCCTGAAAGCCTTACTGCATTGGTCAAACACTATTATTTGTATTAATATTAATTTCACTCAGTATAATTGGGTACCCTTGTAATAGCCTTAGAGTGCTGGCTTTGAAATGTCTGGTGGCAGTGAAACTACCTTATAGTCTGAGCAGAAGGGGGCATAGCTAGTAAATCTGTGCCAGCCTTTCCCAGGGGTGTGTGTGTGTGTGTGTGTGTGTGTGTGTGTGTGTGTGTGTGCGCACAAAAATCAAATGTCAGAGTGTGTGTGTCAGCTGCTTGGAACAAGGACACACAGCACTGGTTTCACAGAGAGGGTGCTAGAGGACTTGGCTTGGACACTCGGCTGAGGACTCAACTCTACACCTATTCATAGGTTCATAGGTGTGTATTCGGCTAATGGCCCTGTAGCCTTGTAGCCTTTACAAGCCTAGCCCAAAGGATTACCCTGGCATCGTGCCACCTGACCTTAGTTCCCAGTGCCGCTGTCGAGTAGAGCCACTGGAGTGATCCCTGGGGTGAATTTTCTATTTCCCATCCACTCATCAAGATTTCTCTTGAAGAGGGCCAGTGAGGTGCTCTGTTTGACATGTATGTCCATCCAGCATGTTCTTTTGATTTTTGTAATGAGGTAAAGGTCTCTGGAACATGTGGTGCAGATGGATTGGGATTTCTTTATATGTAGCATTTCTAACAGAGCTGGGTCAGACATGGCTTTGTAAGTCAAGCCAAGATCCCCTCTAAGTAGGCGATATGGGACAGAAAATAGTTGGAGTTTTTTGAGTCTTCCATATAGGACAAGTGTTTAAGGTCTAGGATGCTCTTTGTGAGGTACTTTTGCAGCCTCTCCAGTTGTTGCAGGTGTCTAGTGAGGTGCATGCCAAATCGGGCATTCTACTCGATGATTGGCCTAATGAGGGAAGAGTAGACGGAGACAATGACCTCTTTCTTCCTGGATGAAAAACCCTTAGTAATGAGATGTACCACATAGAAGGACTTTCTGACCACAATGCCAATGTGGTGGTCAAAAGAGAGGTTGCTGTTAATGTGTGTTCCCAGATCGCTTATAGCGCCTTCTGTGTTCAGTGGACTACCATCGATGTGGTAATTCATGGGAACCGGGTATTTCTCAAAGGGGATGATGACACATTTTTTGGTATTGAGCTTAAGGCCATGGTTCTGACATCAGTCATTGGTCTCAGTAAGGCCTTTCTGTAGGATGTCAACATCACATGGGGAGTTAATAATAGCTCCCAACCTGCAATCGTCTGCGACCTTTGTCAGCCAGAGTACCTTCGTGTTGGCCAGGACTTCAGAGAAGTAGATACTAAACACGAGAGGACCCAGGACCGAACCCTGTGGGACTCCACTCGTGACTGGTCGGCAGTCTGACTTGGAGTCAGCTACTTTCACACTATGGGTTCTGTTTGTGAGCCAGTTTGCAACCCACCTAGTGATATAGAGTTGATGCCTAGCTTAGTGAGTGTTTCTATGATTCCTGAGTGGAGAATGGTATCAAAGGCCTTTTCCAGATCAAGGTGGGCTGTATGAGCCACCTTGCCTTCATCCACAGCTCTGGTGACTGACTTAAAGAAGTCAACCAGGTTGAGCAGGCATGATCTACCCTTCACAAAACCAAACTGTGTGGGATCCAGAATTTGGAGATTCCCCTATATCCTTGTTTATTAGGTCCATGATGATGCGTTCCATGCCTTTGAATATCAGACTCGTTAGGTTAATGGGGTAATAGTTCCCACGGTCAGTAATTGCTCCTCCTTTGTGGAGAGGGATGACTGTAGCAGTGCATCGTTTGGTAGGGAGAAAGCCTGAGGTGAGGCCGTGGTTGAACAGGGCACACAGGTAAAGTGCCAGTTCAAACAAAACATAGTCATCCTGGAAGAATATTGCTGTCCTAAGTTTACATTACTCTCCAACATTTCTTTAATATTTCTTACCCTACTATATGTTACCTGAGGTTCTAAACCTATAATGTTCTTTAACTCTGCCAAAAATACTAATTCCTAATTAGACTGAACTATGGTTTTTACCTCCAGTGTCATCTCATTGTATTGCAGCACCAAGGCTCCTCTTTTATTGTTACCCATATTGGTGTTGGTGAAAGTGAGCTCTACCTCTGTTCTTAAAATTGGTGGAAAAGAATCACTTCTTTCCATAACCTCATTCCTAGTATTCACCAATAGTTTAAGTGGGTACCCTCTACTCTTCAACATGTCAATCAACGTATATAATTCTTTCTTAAAGATGTCATCCTCACTTATCAACCTAGACAATCTTACCATTTGTCCTTTAACTACGTTCTTTTTTTGGTAGTAGAGATGACAACTACTGAAATGAAGGAGGGAATTGGAATATATTTTTTACGATAAATACTTGAACAAATGCTACTGTAATCTACATTTTTATACAACAAAATGTCCAAAAATTCTGTTGTATCCCTCTTGACATTGCTAGTAAATGTTAAAAACGTAGAAGTGTTAAGGTAAGAGCAAATTCCTCTACAGATTCCTTTTTTCCTCGCCAAAGAATTAGTACGCTGTCCAGAAAGTGTAAATATATAATAATCTCTGACATGTATTTAGAACTAAATATATATTCCTTCTCCCACTCAGCCAACACTAGGTTAGCATATAGGTTCATAGGTTCATAGGTTCGTACTAGGCTATCTGCCCTAGGGCATTTATAAGCCTAGCCAGTGTGTATGTGGCTTACACCACCCCTTAGGATGAGAATACTACGCCCTTTTAGGGTTTAGTTTACTATGCCTCTGTCTAGTAGTGACACAGAGATGACCCCCGGGGTAAACCTACGATCTCCCATCCACTCGTCGAGATTTCTCTTGAATAGAGTCAGTGAGGGGCTCTGCCTAAATGGACTGGGATTCTGTTCCAGAGTGTAGGGAGCCTCTGGGTTATGAATCTGTCCCTCCAGCACGTTCTATTTATTTCTGTGTTGAGGTTTAAGTCACTTATTCTCGTGGCTCTGATGGACTTGGATTTTCTGAGGTGGAGCATGTCCATTAATTCAGGATTGGACATGGCCTTGTACGTCAGGCACAGATCACCTCTGAGTAGGCGGTATGCGACTGAATAGAGCTGGAGTTTTTTCAGTCGGGCAGCATATGACATATGTTTAAGACCCTTTATCCTCTTGGTGAGGAACTTTTGGGGTCTTTCCAACTGCTGCAGGTGTCGGGTGAGATACATCCCAAATGGGGCATTGTACTCAATCATTGGCCTGATAAGAGAAGAGTACAGGGGCACAATGACCTCTCTTGATCTAGATGTGAAACCCTTCATGATAAGGTGGGCAATATAGAAGGTCTTCCTAACCACTTTGGCAATGTGAGTGTCAAATGAGAGGTTACTGTCAACCTGGGTCCCTAGGTCACTGATTACCTCTTCCATACTTAATGGATTACCGCCTATGTGGTAATTTGTCGGTACCTTGTTTTTTCCAAAGGGTATGACTATACATTTTTTGGCTTTCAGCTTAAGGCCATGGCTCTGGCACCAATTATCCGTTTCTATGAGGCCTCTCTGAAGGATGTTTGTGTCCGCTGGAGTATCAATTATGGTGCCCAGTTTGCAGTCATCTGCGAACTTTGTCAGCCACAATCCTCCTATGTTTGCCTGTACCTCGGAAAAATAAATGCCGAACAAGAGGGGTCCCAGGACTGAGCCCTGTGGGACACCGCTTGTGACTGGCTTAGAGTCTGACATAGCTCCAGCAACTCTGACCCTGTGGGTTCTGTCCTTGAGCCAGTTTGCAACCCATCTTGTGACATATGGGTTTACATTTAAGCTGGTGAGTTTGTCTATGATGCCCGAGTGGGGTATTGTGTCAAAGGCTTTTGCAAGGTCAAGGTAGGCTGTGTGAACTGCCTTACCCTCATCAATGGCCTTAGTGACTGTTTCAAAAAAGTCAACCAAGTTCAAAAGGCAGGATCTGCCCTTGACAAAGCCAAATTGGGTAGGATCCAATGTCTGTAGGTCCCCAATGTCTTTGTTTATGAGTTCCATAATGATCCTCTTCATAGCTTTGCAGACCAGGCTCGTCAAGCTTATGGGGCGGTAATTTCCAGGGTCCGTAGAAGCACCGCCTTTGTGAAGTGGGACCACTGTTGCCGTACGCCACTATTTGGGTACGTATCCTGTATTAAGGCTAAGATTAAACAGCAGCCTTATGTGTGGGTTTAGTTCCTCTTGGAGTTCATGTAGCACACAGCCCGGGACACCATCCGGTCCCATTGATGCTGTGTTTTTAGCTTTAGAGAGGGCGGCTCTTACCTGGGCATCTGAGATGTTAGAGAGGCTACACTCTGCTGGGATAGTTATTTCTCCTTTTGGGGGGGAGGGGGAGGAGAAATTTGCACTGAACCTGTCTGCCAGAATGTTGGCAATGTCAGTGGGTTCGGTGTATTTTGTGTCATTTTGGACTAACTCTGAGCATATCTGGGAGTTTCCACCCAGGTTTCTAACATAGCTAAAGAAGGCCTTGTGATTGTCTTTTGTGTCTTTTGCGATTTTTCTCTCAAAGTTGGCCTTGGATGATTTTATGAGTGATCGTAGATTTTTGCTAGTACTGATCAGAGATGCCTTCCCTTTTAGGGATTTTGCTCTGTCATGTAGTAGCTTCCTCCTCCTGTTGTAAAGTTTGTTTATGGCTGGGGTCCACCAGACCAGGCGCCTGCCTTTGGGGGAATGGGTCTTGGTTTTATTTGGGATTGCATGATCCATGCATTCTTGAAGGTGCCCATAGAAGGCATTTGCAAAGGATTCAGCAGTGTGGGTTGTGGTTTCCACTGGCCAAGGGGCCTTGAAAGATACCACTTCAGTCTTAAGAAGTGTGAAGTTTGCTTTTGAGAAGTTCTTCACTGTGGTCTTTTGTGCAGGGGGCGGGATGTGGATTTCCAGTGAGATTAATTTATGGTCTGATCTTACCAAAGAGGGATGTACTTCCGGTGTGGAGCATTTTGTCCCCATGTTTGTGATGATCAGGTCTAGTATATTGTCTCCTCTTGTGGGAATGGTGACTAGTTGTTCCATTGCATTTGAGTTTATGAATTCTAGGAACCTTTGGGCTAGGGTGTTGGGGCTTGAGTAATGTTCCCAGTCTATGTTTGGGTAGTTGAAGTCTCCCAAAATGATGGTATTTGGAGAGACATTCATACTCTCCAGTGTCTTCAGGAAGGCTGTGTGGGGTTCCTGAGTTTGAGAGGGTGGTCTGTAGCATGCTACAAACTGTAAGGCAGTTTTGCCTATGGTTAGTTGCACCTGGATAGTCTCCGATGCTTCGTGCGTTGCCACTAACCTGGAGGTGTGGGTATCTTTGATGAAAATGGATACCCCCCTCCTTTTGTGGTTCGGTCCAAGTTTTGGGGCCGGAAAGCGTGATATGAGGTAAAACCTGATAGTGCTGGGGTGCTCTCAGGAGCCTTGAACCAGGTTTCAGTCACTGCACAGACATCGATGTTCTCCATACTGAGGAGGGCTTCGAGGGCGTGCATCTTGAGGTTTAGACTTCTGGCATTGAGCAGCATTACCCTTAGTTTTTTTCCACTTGTGTTTTCTAGGGAGGTAGGTTTGTCATTTGAGCCTTGCCTAAAAAAGGCACTATGGGGGTGGCAAGAGCCTTGGCCAATATCCGGAATCCCAGGGGTGACAGGTGCAAGCCATCCCTTGAGAAGCAGCGTGGCTTGTCAAGCATGTCATCCCAAGCAGACAGACACTGGATCCCCTAAGAATGACACCAGTAATTAAGCCAATTGTTAAAACTGATCATTTTGTCTTTGTACTGTGGCATCATTCTTGGTGAGGGTAAGATGCTGCTCAGGGTCAGGGTCATACTGGCCTGGGCTACATAATCAGAGAGCTCCTCTATGTCTCTTTTCATGTAGTCCAGGGAGATACGTCTCAGGTCGTTCACACCGGCATGTACAATGACTGAGTCATATTTGTACTTGCTGTGGAGTGACCTGAGTGCTTGTGTTATGTGGTGGATTCCAGCTCCCGACAGGCAGTTTACTGTGACCCTCTCCTTGTTCAGTCTGGTGAGCGGGACGTCAGTGTGCCTGACTATGGAGTCACCTATTACAAGTGTGTCTGGTATGTTGTTTGGCCTTAAGGGCTGTGACTGTTTAGCACACTGACTTTGTGAACTATGTGTTGCATGTGCTATGTCTTGAGGTGGTGGTTGCTTGGGTGTCTGCTTTGGAGGCCTCTGTTGTTTTGGTAGATTTTTAATCAGCGCCTCCAAGTATGTTTTTGTGTGTTTATGGGTTTGGTTTGCAGTTTTGATAGTTCTATGTGAGACTGGGTTTGTGGTGTGCGTGGCTACCTTCTCCTCCTGACTGGTCTTGCCAGTACTGAATTGAGAGAGCTCAGCCTCCAGTTTGGCTATATAGTTGTATCTCTCACATATATTTGTATTTGTTGGGAGGAGGAGAGGGTTGTCTGTGTACATGAGGCAATTGTAACATTGCCTCAAGATTCCGAGATTCACCAGCTGAACAGGAGGGGACGCCAGCAACTGACCCTTCGACATGCTAGAAATAGTGAAAAAGATTGCTGTGTAACTGAGTCAGAAAGGACCTATAGGGAAATGGGTACTCAACAGAATTTAGGTGAATGAAGTACTTTCGTTTGTTTAAGAGTCCTTTACCTGTATACAAAAATGCTTTAGGAGCAAGTGCTGAGCTTTTCAGATAGAGTATAGGCTGTTTAGATTGCAAGTAGAACAGTTCTAAGGGAAAAATTGAAGAGCAGACTTGGCGTAGCCAGAAAAAGTTTAACCGGCGCTGCGCTATGCGCATCAAGCAAAAGCCGCAAATGCGGATTTTAAGCAGTGAACTACAAAAGAGCTAGGAATGGTCCCAAACAACCAGTTACTAACAGCTTCTTGTGCTGAGGTCACTTCCCCCAAGGACAGGTAGGCTGCTCAAGGCTCCCCACTCCCACTGGTGAGCAAAGAAACTTCCTTTTATCCAAGTAAGGTAATGGACAACACAGGAACTACACCACAGCCCAGAATACAGCAATGCCTGTATACTGGTCTAAACTAGTCGAGAAAGGCGGAAAACAAGGATTATTTTTTGTTTTTTTTTTGCAGAAATACACAGAAAATGCAGAGACAGTGATAAATTAGTTACACAGGCTAGCACACTTTAGTGGGCAGCCTCCACAGTTCAATTAAACAAACAAACAAGCAAACTTTCGACTAAATGTAACTTTAAGTGCAGATTTTAAAATAAATGCAGTAATCAGTAAAAAAACAGTTCAGGCTAGTTCAAAGTAAGCAGCAGAAGCTATTTTCAGTGAAAAAAAAGCAAAGATACTTAAATCCAGAGGGTAGTCGCTTTTTCAAATTCCTTGCTGCTATGACCACTCTGTAAACCCACGTGGAGCTTGTCTGAGCAATATAGCCAGAAAAAAATGCCCAGAGGTGGATTTTAAGCAGTGAACTACAAAAGAGCTAGGAATGGTCCCAAACAACCAATTACTAACAGCTTCTTGTGCTGAGGTCACTTCCCCCAAGGACAGGTAGGCTGCTCAAGGCTCCCCACTCCCACTGGTGAGCAAAGAAACTTCCTTCTATCCAAGTAAGTTAATGGACAACACAGGAACTACACCACAGCCCAGAATACAGCAATGCCTGTATACTGGTCTAAACTAGTCGAGAAAGGCGGGAAAACAAGGATTATTTTTTGTTTTTTTTGCAGAAATACACAGAAAATGCAGAGACAGTGATAAATTAGTTACACAGGCTAGCACACTTTAGTGGGCAGCCTCCACAGTTCAATTAAACAAACAAACAAGCAAACTTTCGACTAAATTCGACTAAATGTAACTTTAAGTGCAGATTTTAAAATAAATGTCAGTAAAAAAACAGTTCAGGATAGTTCAAAGTAAGCAGCAGAAGCTATTTTCAGTGAAAAAAAAGCAAAGATACTTAAATCCAGAAGGTAGTCGCTTTTTCAAGTTCCTTGCTGCTAGGACCACTCTGTAAACCCACGTGGAGCTTGTCTGAGCAGTATAGCCAGAAAAAACGCCCAGAGGTGGATTTTAAGCAGTGAACTACAAAAGAGCTAGGAATGGTCCCAAACAACCAATTACTAACAGCTTCTTGTGCTGAGGTCACTTCCCCCAAGGACAGGTAGGCTGCTCAAGGCTCCCCACTCCCACTGGTGAGCAAAGAAACTTCCTTCTATCCAAGTAAGGTAATGGACAACACAGGAACTACACCACAGCCCAGAATACAGCAATGCCTGTATACTGGTCTAAACTAGTCGAGAAAGGCGGGAAAACAAGGATTATTTTTTTGTTTTTTTGCAGAAATACACAGAAAATGCAGAGACGGTGATAAATTAGTTACACAGGCTAGCACACTTTAGTGGGCAGCCTCCACAGTTCAATTAAACAAACAAACAAGCAAACTTTCGACTAAATTCGACTAAATGTATCTTTAAGTGCAGATTTTAAAATAAATGCAGTAATCAGTAAAAAACAGTTCAGGCTAGTTCAAAGTAAGCAGCAGAAGCTATTTTCAGTGAAAAAAAAAGCAAAGATACTTAAATCCAGAAGGTAGTCACTTTATCGAGTTCCTTGCTGCTAGGACCACTCTGTAAACCCACGTGGAGCTTGTCTGAGCAGTATAGCCAGAAAAAAATGCCCAGAGGTGGATTTTAAGCAGTGAACTACAAAAGAGCTAGGAATGGTCCCAAACAACCAATTACTAACAGCTTCTTGTGCTGAGGTCACTTCCCCCAAGGACAGGTAGACTGCTCAAGGCTCCCCACTCCCACTGGTGAGCAAAGAAACTTCCTTCTATCCAAGTAAGGTAATGGACAACACAGGAACTACACCACAGCCCAGAATACAGCAATGCCTGTATACTGGTCTAAACTAGTCGAGAAAGGCGGGAAAACAAGGATTTTTTTTTGTTTTTTTGGTTTTTTTTTGCAGAAATACACAGAAAATGCAGAGAGTGATAAATTAGTTACACAGGCTAGCACACTTTAGTGGGCAGCCTCCACAGTTCAATTAAACAAACAAACAAGCAAACTTTCGACTAAATGTAACTTTAGGTGCAGATTTTAAAATAAATGCAGTAATCAGTAAAAAAACAGTTCAGGCTAGTTCAAAGTAAGCAGCAGAAGCTATTTTCAGTGAAAAAAAAGCAAAGATACTTAAATCCAGAAGGTAGTCGCTTTTTTGAGTTCCTTGCTGCTAGGACCACTCTGTAAACCCACGTGGAGCTTGTCTGAGCAGTATATAGTGGTGTGCATTTGGCCCCCATGGCAACTCCTGACTTTTGGCGAAAATATTCCCCTTTAAAAAATACAAAATTGTTCAACAAAACCATTTCCATTAAGTCCAACATCAAGCTCCTTTTTATATTATGTAAGGAATCAACCCACATTAAACCTTTGTTAAAAATATTCATGACCTATGTTGTGAGGTATAACTGTAAACAAATTGACTACATCTATTGTAACAAAAGAAAAATCTTCTTTACAATCCAGTTTCCTCAACACATCTAAACATTGCCATGAATCTCTTAGGATGTACTTCATACTATATGGGACATTTTTGCAACTGAAATCATTGAAAGATGCTAAAGTTTCTGTTTTTGAGCCCTTGGCCGCCACAATGGGTCTAAAAGGGGATGTGTTCACATTTTTGTGAATTTTGGGAATCCCTAAAATGAATGGAGTATCCATCACTAAATACCTGTATTCAGTTTCATTTATGATCCCCTCGCACTTGAATTCATATAATAACCAGTCTGTTTTAGAGTAAACTCTATAGACTTTGAATTTCGATGCTCTCTCATATGTGTCTGTATCACTGAGGATGTCCTGCATTCTACATGTGTACTCTATGTTGGACATTATCACTACACCCCCTCCTTTGTCGGCCTTCATGACCCTATATTCATTAGAACCACTCAGTTGTTTAGAATAAATTCTTTCATTAATAGTTAGATTGTCAAAAAAACTTTTTTAACCTTAAATAGTCTCCTAATCTGTTGTTCACATAACTGTTCAAAGATCATGACATTGGGGTTAGAGGGTGGAATAAACCAACTTTTTCTCTTTATAGAAATAACATTGTCTACTTGGGGGTTGCCATTATTAAAAAAGAAGATCTTTAAATTTAACTGTCTAGTAAAAAGTTTTAAACTAATCAACACATTACCAATATCATGTTGAAATGTTGGTACAAAAGTAAAACCTTTCTTTAAAAGAAAGAAATGGTCTGAAGCAATAATCATATCCATAAAATTAAAGATTGAAAAACCATCTTCACGTAGATGTTTACAAGTAGTACATAGATCAATATCACTGTTAACCACTGCCTGAGTCACCACAAATTCATTCAAAAAAATTCTCTCTCTATCTGCTTGTACTGGCGACTGTGGTTGTAGTGGCCTCCCCTCCCCCTTCTCCATGATATCTGTCTCCTCACCGATGTCCCGTTGTAGCCTACTTGTTGAACATTCTGGTTTCTGTTCCTCAATCGATTTGAATGCGGCAATGGAGGGGGAGAAACTAAAAAATGTCATTTTCATTGTCATTGTTCTTTGTTCTCTCCAAGAAACCCTTCCCTCTCCCTCTGACCATTGTTTACCGCCTTGTTGTGGTTGCCAGGAATTTCTCTAGTTTTTTTGGAAGCAAATAAGCCTTCCTTTCTACATATTCTAGCATGTCACTATGCAATTTGCCTTGCTTCTTTTCTAGACTGGTTTTAACAAATTTGTCCATGTCATTCAATATTTTATCATACTGTGCCTTTTTAAACTGAAATAGTAAATCATTATACTTATACTGTTTTTTAATTCAGCTGTTTCATTTTTTAACCTTGCCAATTTAGCATTATCTCGTATTATAATAGACTTTAAATCCATTCCTATCTCAAGCAATTTGAAACATAGATCTAATTTTGTTTAACAAGATGTTTTAGAATTATAGTTGTAATTGTTTAATATAAATGTTTTACGTATGTTAATGTAATGTAAAGTATTATAGAAGTACTTAAGGTTTAAGTCCATGTATTTTAATAGGTGGGGAAGGACATTAAAATTACTGTTTTTATTAGAATTCAAGATGCATCTGTTTCTTTGCCAATGAGGATAGGAGAAAGTGCTAATGAAGTTTATGGGTAATTATCCAAGTAACTTCCCATTTGAGGTATAATTGTATGTACAGACAGACAAAAAAAAGAAAAGAAAAGCCAGAAATAGTAGTTTGGGGTGGTCATCTGGAAAGTGGTCAGTAGTAAAGGGACTGAGGACTAGGTTCACTGGGCTAAGGTTTCTTAGCTGGGTTCAATGTGAATGAGTTAAGGCAGTACACTAGTTAAAAGGTTTGCTCTGTTGTGGATGTTTTGACTGTGATGCATGTTTAATTTTGAAACACTTTTATTAATTTTTGTTTTATCAGTGATAATGTCAAATGTCACAATGACAATACTGGCAATAGATTTCATCTGGCTGAATTTACAACAAAAAGTAATTTTCAACTTTGAATTTGTATGTGGATAAATTATTTTCATACATCTTCTTTACTATGTTTTCTTTTAGGAAAGAAACCTTTCAAGTGCTCAGTTTGTGAATATGCTACCCGCAGTAAAAGCAATCTGAAAGCACACATGAACCGTCACTGCACTGAAAAAACCCACCTTTGTGACATGTGTGGAAAGAAGTTCAAGTCAAAAGGCACACTGAAAAGTCACAAACAGCTGCATACTGCTGATGGTAAGTAATGGCAGACAGCAGATGGCAGTGTGTGCTTTTCTACTGTAGTGAATGGCACTCTTTAGTCTGTACATATAATGTGCCTTCTGCAGAAAGAAGCATGCAACAATCTTTTGCAACGTAAAATGCTAAACTAGCCTTGTGTTTTGAACTTTGAATATGCTGTTTTCTTAGACTTGCACATTTTAAGTAGCACATGCTGAATATTTGTAGTAAGCTTTATTGTGAAATTGTTGTCTATAATATCTCAGGATAAAATAAAACATAGAAGAAAAATCAGCTTCTGGACTATGTGCTATGAAAATTCAACATCTGTAGCTATTATTTATAAAAGCAGGGTACTTAAAGAGAAAAATATTCAAGGGTTACAATAACTATGTTTACCTAGAAGCTATCCTGTGGTACCATGAAATTACAGTTAACTTTTACACTTTGGCAACTACTAAGAGCTTCTAGGGAGTTTTTTAGTATTTTACTCTCATGAAACTCCCCGACCATCAAGCCCCAAACACTTCATTCACCCATTCTTTCTCCATTACCACTTGGACATAGAATCCCGCATCACACATGGAAGGGGTTTCCTCTTTTGGGAAGGGAATACCTTCTGGTAACTTTGTCTTATTGTCTTGGCTGTGGATGTGAGCTGACTCCATGTGATATGTCATTTTTACGCGGGTTCCTATTACCTGATCAAACGTTTAGGTTAGTGAATACCTAAACATCGAACTGGTAATAGCGAAAGCAAAAAACCGCGAACGGACGATTTAACGCAGGGAAAGAACTCCCTTTGCCATTATGTGGATTTTGCCCCTTTCCCCTCTGTAGAGCGATCTCGGAGTTGGTATATTTAGTTAGGGAGGGTGTGGGGGGCACAGCTCCCCCACTTCATTTAGGTCATTTAGTTTAAATTTTTTTTTATTTTTTTTTCCAGCTGAGGGAATTCATTCCCTACATTAAATCGGCCGTTTGCTGTTTTAATTTTTTGATATTACCAGGTCGACATTTAGGTATTCGCTAACCTAAACATTTGATCGGGTAATATAGACCCTTTTTATGCAAGGTTCAGGTTTTTAAGTATTAATCTTACTGCACCCCCCCCCCCCGGGTTGCTGACATGTCTGTCTCCCAATTTTTTGTACCCAGCACACACACTTGCTTTTGCATGTGTGCTTGAAGCAATCATACCAGTGTAGGTTGGCTAATATTGAGCATGTGTGTGTGTATATATACTACCAAGTCAGAATCAACCACTCACTCTCACTCCTCTTCAGCTGGCATCCCCAGCTCTCTGGTTGTTGCTTGAACATAGTTTTTCTCAGTAATACTTGGTATTTTATCCCAGTGTACACTATAGAACCAGCAAACTACTAGTGAATTTTAATTCCACGGAGTTTCTGTAGCCTTCTGGATGGCACCTAACATATCTGCAAAAGAGAGGCCCTCCAGACCACACTTGGCTTCTTATTTATCATGTCTTCACAATTGTCAGGAGATTGGCCAGGTACAGGAAGCTGGCACTGACAAATGTAGATGGGATGCATGTGTTGTCTGCCTACTTTATGTACTCCCACATCCTTCACATTTTATTTATAGATCACCAAATCACAAAAGTGTAGCTGAGACTGTGTTAACAGTTTGTTTTCGTTTTTATAAAGTTAACTTTTTATAAAGAAATATTTATGGGCATTTTAATTTAATTTTCTTTATGCTTCAGGTAAATAAGATGCTGACAAGTTTGCCAAGACAAGTGGCATCTATGCTGAATATATTGAACAAGAGACAGTGCAGAAATGGAGATATTTTTATACTTTCTTGTTAACTGGGAACTGGGTAAACCCACTAGACACTATTGTCTCTTTTCAGGGACGATCCAGAAATAATGTCTGTTTAGGTAACTTGCTCAGAGTTGCACATTGGGCAAATGGAGGCTGAAGGAATCAAACCATGGACTATAGGAAGTAGCCTGTTAACAGCTTATAACCTTAATACTGTATTCTAACTGCTAAGTAGTTTAAGATGTGTAACTTTAAACTTTTTTGTGGACCATTGAAATAGTCATCTTCGAATGCTGTCATTTTCTGTACTGGAAGATTGCTGTGAAGATGCCTCCAACCTCTCCAGAAGTCCAGATACCTAAATACATTTCTCCTGAAACATTTTGTAATTTCAGAACAGTTACTTTATCTCCTGTGAGTAGTCTTGTGCTGCTTACTCTTGGATAATTCAAGAAGGTTTCCTCAAGTAAAAAAAGAAATTTATAAAAGCCTGCTACTTATCAATCAGTAGCGATACAGACACACACACACCCATAAACATCCATGTGTAAAAATGGTTGTGGATGAACAGATTACACTCTGACATGCATATATATCATAGGTTGGTACTAGGCTATTGGCCCTAGGGATTTATACAAGCCTAGCCATAACAATTCCCTGGCAATTTCTTCCCACACTATTTACTTCCCTGGACTCCTGTCTAGCAGGGCGACTGACGTGATCCCCGAGGTGAATTTCCTTTCTCCCATCCAATCGTCAAGGTTCCTTTTGAAGAGGGCCAAAGAGACGCTCTGCTTGACATGTATGGGCAGTCTATTCCAGAGTCTGGGGAGTCTCTGGGTCAGGAACCTATCCCTCCAGCATGTTTTGTTTATTGTGATGACAAGGTTTAGATCCCTGGAGCATGTGGCTCTGAGGGATTGGGATTTCTTTGTGTAGCATGTCCAGCAGCTCTGGGTTTGACATGGCCTTGTATGTTAAGCAGAGATTGCCTCTGAGTAGACGATATGCGACAGAGTACAGCTGTAGTTTTTTTAAGGCAGGCAGTCAGCGTAGGCCATCTGCTTTAGGCCTGTAATTCTTTTAGTGAGATATTTCTGTGGCCTTTCCACTTGTTCCAGCTGTCTTGAGAGGTACATACCAAACGGGGCGTTGTATTCTGTAATAGGTCTAATGAGGGATGAGTACAGTGGGACAATGACCTCCTTTTTTCTGGATGAAAAGCCCTTAGTGATGAGGTGTGCCACATAGAAGGATTTCCTGACTGTTATGGCGATGTGGTTATCGAAGGTGAGACCACTGTCCACCTGTGTCCCTAAGTCTCTTATCACACTTTCGGTGTTTAGTGTACTACCACCTATGTGGTAATTCATGGGCACATGTTTTTTTCCCAAGGGGGATAACTATACATTTCTTGGCATTGAGCTTGAGCCCATGGCTCTGGCACCAAGCATCTCTTTCTTTAAGGCCTTTTTGAAGAATATCCACATCATTTGGAGATTCAGTAATGGCTCCCAATTTGCAGTCATCTGCAAACTTTGTTAGCCAGAGTCCCTTAGTGTTAGGTTCATAGATGTGTACTAGGCTAATGGCCCTGGAGCCTTTACAAGTCTAGCCCATAGGATTACCCTGGCATCATACCACCCGAACTTAGTTCCTAGTGCCTCTGTCGAGTAGAGCCACTGGAGTGATCCCCAGGAAGAATTTTCTATTTCCCATCCACTCATCAAGATTTCTCTTAAAGAGGGCCAGTGAAGTGCTCTGCTTGACATGTATGGGAAGTCTATCCCATAGCATGGGCAGTCTCTGAGTTATGAACCTGTCCCTCCAGCATGTTCTGTTGATTGTGGTAATGAGGTTGTGATCTCTGGAGCATGTGGTGCAGAAGGATTTGGATTTCTTTAGATGTAGCATTTCTAACAGAGCTGGGTCAGACATGGCTTTGTAGGTCAAGCCCCATTCGGGCATTATTGATAAACTCACCAACCTGGGCATAAACCCTTGAGTCACAAGATGGATCGCAAACTGGCTCTCAGACAGATCCCACAAAGTAAGAGTAGCAGGATCTATGTCCAAATCCAGACCACTAACAAGCGGTGTGCCTCAGGGCTCTGTCCTGGGGCCCCTCTTGTTTGGCATATACTTCTCAAAAGTACAGGGAAGCACTGATGGGCTGTGGCTGACCAAGTTTGCGGACGACTGCAAACTGGGTGCTATAATAGAGTCTCCGGCCGACATGGATATCCTCCAGAATGGCCTTAACGAGACTGATGCATGGTGTCAAAGCCATGGTCTCAAGCTAAATGCTAAAAAATGTGTAGTAATCCCCTTTGGAAAAAACAGAGTACCCACGAACTACCACATAGGAGGTAACCCCCTGAAATCTGAAGTAGTAATAAGGGATCTAGGGACCCAAGTAGATAGTCAGCTTTCCTTTGATAACCATGTTGTCAAGGTGGTTAGAAAAATCCTTCTATGTGACCCATCTGATCATGAAAGGGTTCGCATCAAGATCTAAGGATGTAGTGGTGCCCCTCTACTCTTCCCTCATCAGACCCATTATTGAGTACAATGCACCAATTGGAATGTACCTGGCTAGGTATCTCTAGCAGCAGGAGAGACCACAGAGGTACCTCACTAAGAGGATTACTGGCCTCAAACAGTTGCCCTATGCAGCACAATTGAAAAAACTAAGGCTTTTCTCTGTTGCATACCACCTTCTCAGAGGCGATCTCTGTCTAACATACAGAGCCATGTCCAACCCAGAACTGTTGAACATGCTCCAGCTTAGCAAAACCAAATCCACTCGAGCCACACGCTCTAGGGATATAAACCTCAGCACAACAATGAATAGAACATGCTGGAGGGATAGATTCCCATCGCAAAGACTTCCCTTGCTATGGAACAAGGTCCCGATCTACATAAGACAGAGCCCCTCACTATCACTCTTCAAGAGAAACCTTGAAGAGTGGATGGGTAACAGAAAGTTCACACCAGAGATCATACCAACAGCTCTACTAGACAGGGGCCAAGGGTACTAGCTGCTAGATCAAGGGCCTAGGGAACTAACCAAAGGGGGTGGTGAATACTGCACAATGTGGCTGGGCTAATACATGCCTTCGGGCAGATAGCCCAGTATCTACCCATGAACCTAAGTAGGCGATATGACACAGAGAATAGTTGAAGTTTTTTGAGTCTGTCCATATAGGGCAAGTGTGTAAGGCCTAGGATCCTCTTTGTGAGGTACTTTTGCAGTCTCTCCAGTTGTTGCAGGTGTCTAGTGAGGTACTTGCTAAATTGGGCATTGTACTCGATGATTGGCCTAATGAGGGAAGAGTAGAGGGAGACAATGACCGCTTTCTTCCTGGATGCAAAATCCTTAGTAATGAGATGTGCCACATAGAAGGACTTTCTGATCACGGTAGCAACGTGGTGGTCAAAACAGAGGTTGCTGTCAACCTGTGTTCCCAGATCTCTTATAATGCCTTCTGTGTTCAGTGGACTACCATCAATGTGGTAATTCAAGGGAACCTGTTTTTTCCCAAGGGGGATGAGGACACATTTTTTGGCATTGAGCTTAAGGCCATGGTTCTGACACCAGTTGTTGGTGTCATTGAGGTCTTTGTGTAGGATGTCAACATCACTTGGGGAGTTAATAATAGCTCCTAACTTGCACTCATCTGTGAACTTTGTCAGCCAGAGTCCCTTCGTGTTGGCCTGGACTTCAGAGAAGTAGATACCAAACAGGTGAGGTCCCAGGACCCCGAACCCTGTGAGACTCCAGTCGTGACTGGTCTGCAGTCTGACTTGGAGTCAGCTACTTTCACACTGAGGGTTCTATCTGTGAGTCAGTTTACAACCCACCTAGTGATATAGGGGTTGATGCCTAGCTTAGTAAGTTTTTCTATGATTCCTGAGTGGGGAATGGTATCAAAGGCCTTGGCCAGATCAAGGTAGGGTGTATGAACCACCTTGCCTTCATCCACATTTCTGGTGACTGACTCAAAGAAGTCGACCAAGTTGAGCAGGCATGATCTAACCTTCACAAAACCAAACTGTGTAGGATCCAGAGTTTGGAGATTCCCTATATCCTTGTTTGTTAGGTCCATGATGATGCGTTCCATAGCTTTGCATATCAGACTCGTCAGGCTAACTGGATGATAATTCCCAGGGTCTGTAGTCGCTCCTCCTTTGTGGAGAGGGATGACTGTAACAATGCACCATTCAGTAGGGACAAAGCCTGAGGTAAGGCTGTGACTGAACGCCCTGTTCAGTCACACAGGTGAGGTGCCAGTTCACTCTGTAGTTCATGTAGAACATAGCCAGGGGATATTGTCAGGTCCCATAGAAGCTGTATTCTTGGCCTTGGACAGTGCTGTTTTAACCTGTGCAGCAGTAATACTGGGTGCCTGGCAATCTACTGGTATTGTGATTGGCCCTTTGGGGGGGGGGGGGGGTAAAGTTAGCACTGAATCTGTTGGCCAGTATATTGGCAATATCAGTTGGCTGGGTATAGGAGGTACCATTGTGCAATAGTGCAGAGCAAATTTGGGTATTGCCGTGGAGATTCTTTACATAACTATAGAAGTCCTTGTGGTTGTCTTTACTATCTGCTGCAATTCTGTTTTCATAGCTATCTTTAGAGGATTTGATGAGGGATCTCAACCTTTTGTTGAGGCTGATAAGTGAGGTTTTCCAGTCTTGAGACTTTGCCTTATTCCACATCAGTTTCCTCCTTCTGTTGTATTGGCAGGGGACCACCAGATTGGCTTCCTTTTTTTTTTCTCTTGGGTATGGCGAGATCCATGCATTTGTGTACATGTTCGTACAGTGCATTGGTGTATGATTCGGCGGACATGCAACTATTCTCCGTTTGCATGGATGCCGTGAAGTTAGCCACCTCTGTTTTTAGGAGCCCAAAGTTAGCTTTGGAGAAGTTTTTTATAGTGGTTACCTTTGTGGGGGGGATGGATGTGGATTTCCAAGGTGATTAGTTTGTAGTCGGATCTAACCAGGGAGGAGTTGACTAGTAGTGTAGAGCAACTTTCACTCATGTTAGTAATGACCAGGTCAAGGATGTTAATACCTCTAGTGGTGGTAAGAACAAGCTGGTCCAGAGCATTAGAATTAATGAATTCCAGAAAGCATTGGGCAAGTGTACTGGTACACGAGTAGTTTTCTCAGTTAATGGAGAGGTAGTTGAAGTTGCCCATTATGAGAGTGTTAGGTTGGACCCTAATATTCTCCAGGGTGCTTAGGAACATGGAGTGTGAGTCATGGGACATGGGTTAGGGTCCTATAGCAGGCTATGACCTGAATCGCTGTCTTACCCAGTGTTAGCTGCACCTGAAGTATCTCAGATGCGTTATGTTGGGCTACCAGTCTGGAGGTGTGCTCATCCTTTATGAATATGGAAATACCACCGCCTTTGGCGCTCCAGTCCAAGTTCTGGGGCCGAAAGGTGTGGAATGAGTTACAGCCTGGTAGTGCAGGGGTGCTTTCTGCTGCCTTTAACCAGGTCTCTGTTACAGCACAAATGTCGATGTTCTCCATTTTAAGGAGTGCTTCGAGCGAGTGGATTTTGAGATTTAAACTTCTAGCGTTGAACAGCATGACTCTCAGATTGCATTTGTTTGTAGCTGTTATGGTGGTAATTTGGTCTTTGGAACTCCATGTAAAAAGGCACTATAGGGGTAGCAAGAGCCTTGACCAGTTTCCAGAAGCCCAGGGGTGACAGATGCAGGCCATCTCTGGCAAAGCATCGAGGTCTGTCAGTCATGTCATCCCAGGCCGGCAGATACTGGATCCCCTTAGAATGACACCAGAAACTTAGCCATTTATTAAAATCAGTCATTTTCTGATTGCCTAGGGTCATGTCCACCTAGGCTACATAATCCAAGAGCTCCTCCATTTCTCTTTTCATGTAGTCCAGGAAAGTATGTCTCAGGTCATTCACACCCACATGTACAATGACAGAGTCATATTTGCACCTGTTGTTGTTGTTAAGGGACCTGAGTGCATGCGTTATGTGGCGAATCCTGGCGCCTGACAGGCAGTGACAGTTACTTTCTCCTTATTCAACCTAGTGAGTGGGTCATCAGTGTGCCTCACTATTGAGACACCTATGACTAGTTTGTTGGGCATACTGTTTTGCCTTAGGGGCTTTGGTTGAGTGGCACACTGTTTAGGAGAGTTGTGTGTCTCGTGATTAGTGTTGTGGTGTTCAGGTGCTTTTCTGCCTTGGAGGTCTCTGCTGTTTGGGTAGATTTTAATTGAGAGCCTCCACGAAGGTGGGTGTGTGGTTTGTGTTTTTATGTGAAGGCAGTGCTGGTGTGTGTTCTGGATGGCTATGTGTTCCATGTGGTGTGGCGCAAGTGTTAACCTTCTCCTCTTGACCAGCTACTCCAGTCTTGGCTGGACAGTGCGTGGCTTCCAATTTGGATATATATGTGCATCTCTCACAAGTCTGAGTGTTGGGAGGTAAGAGGAGAGGGTTGTCAATGTACATGAGGCAGTTGCTACACTGCCTCAGCATGCCCAAGTTCACCAGGTTAATAAGAGAAAGCACAGGGAACTGACCTTTAGACATGCCTGGAGGGGTGGGCATTAATAAATACTGGAGCTGTTTCCTTGTAGAACATTTAGTGCTGGTCCCACTTTTGTGTGCTACAATAATTGCTACAAGAAGTCTGGTAAAGTGATAAACAATAAGCTAGTAAAAGTGCAGGAGAGGAGAGAACTAGCAGACCTAAGGAAAAAATTGAAGAGCAGACGTTGGCACCACTCAGAAGCTTACAAACTGGCCTGGGTACAGCAAATCTGTATCTGGACTACATTAGCTACAGGAAAGGTGGGAAACAAGCGCAGATGTGGACTTCTAACCAGAAAGTTGAAAGATATGGAAAGAAAACTGCCCAAACGGCCAATAAGCTACAATTTCTGGGCCAAAAGCCACTCCACTTGTGGTAGATAGGCTACCTAGTGCTTACCACTCCCACTGATAAGCTAGAAGCCTTGCCTCCAACACAAAGGCTTGGGGGCTCAGAAGCTTACCAACAGTCCTGGATACAGCAAATCTGTGTCTGGACTAGACTAGTTACAGGAAAGTCAGGAAAAGTACAGTTGTGTACACTTACCATAAATGTAGATGTTCGAGTGTATTCACTGTTGCAGTCATTACATCTGGGCCATCCGCTTGCAGTAGCCCCCAGTTGGCCCGACCAACAAAGTCCTGGGTCCCGTGTCGGCCGCTGTCCCCTCCTCCACGACGCCAGGTCATCAGGGGCACAAAACACGCAGCTGACGCCATTACATCAGCCCCTCTTGCCCCAGATGTCAGGTGCCCCCCTAATGGGAAGCAATTAAATCTATAAATACAAAGATATACCTCCAACAAAAAAAGCAAATACACCAAAAAGCTTTTTGAGCATAGTAAGTGAGAGAGAGGTATAGCCAAAAGAAGAAAGGGGGCTGGAGTGAGGGTAACCAGGACTGCAACAGCGAATACACTCAAACATCTACATTTATGGTAAGTGTACACAACTGTACTATGTTCTTTGCGTTTCACTGTTGCAGCCATTAGATTTGGGTAGATTCCCAAAGCTAAGGTTGTGAGGAGGAATTTAAATAGAATTAGGACCAGCTATAAGGCCCTGCAAGACTGCAGTGGCAAAACCAGCTCTGGATTTAGAGACAATTGGCAAATGATAATGCTTGGTGAAAGTATGTACCAAACTGCAGGTAGCAGCTTCTATGATGTCCCTAGTAGGGATGCCCCTGAGAAAGGCTGTAGAGGTAGATGCAGTCCTGGTTGAATGGGGTCTGATGCCCTGTGGGATAGGTTTTCCATGGTGCCTATAGCAGAAATGAATGCAGTGGCCTATCCATTTTGAAATGGTTTGTTTTGAAATAGCTGTCCACTCTGTCCCTGCAGCAAATGTCACCAGTAGTTGGGTTCAGATTTCCTTTGAGGTTTAGTCCTGTCCAAGTAGAATCTAAGCTGTCTGTACACATCTAAATAGTGCAGTATCCATTCCCCTTTGTTCTGTAGGTTAGGAAAGAAGGTAGGCAAATGAATGGACTGATTAAGAGCCACACTGGATACCACCTTGGGCATGAAGGAGGGACTGGTTCTTGGGGACACCCTGTCCGCATGAAACATGATGAAAGGTTCCACTGCCATAAGGGCCTGTAATTCAGATACCCTTCTTGCAGAAGTGATTGCTAAAAGGAAAGCTGTTTTCCATGAAAGGAATTTTAAATCTGCAGTAGCAGCTGGCTCAAAAGAAGGAAGAGTGAGTTTCACCAAGACAAAGGTAAGATCCCAGGCTGGAGTTGGAGCACTCCTGGATTGCCTTAAATTTTTGGCCTCCCTGAGGAACTGCTTGAGCAGTGGGTGAGAAAAGAGGGGAGGCTCTGTGCTATAATGAGCTGAAATGGCTGAGGCATGAATTTTAATGGAGGAAAAGGACAAGCCCTTATGAAGCATCTCTGTCAAGTATTGTAGAATCTGAGGTAAATTGGGCGCTGCTGCGTTCATTCCTTGAGATTGGTTCCAGGCACAAAATCTTTTCCATTTTGCAGCATAAGATTTTCTAGTACTAGGCCTCCTTGCCTCTAAAATGATATCCATTACTGATTTACTGAGGGATGGTAAAGAAGAGATTAGGTAATTAGCCAGGCTGCTAGGTTCAAGCTTTGCAGCTGAGGGTGCAGAATCTGGTTCTCCTGCTGAGACAACAGGAAAGGAGTCTGAGGCAGGTGCCATGGAGCCAAGCATAACACACTGTGCAAGAGTGGTTAGCAGTGTTGGCGAGGCCAGTCTGGTGTAATTAAAATCTTCCTTGGCTTGTCCTGTTTGATCTTTAGTAGTACCTTGGAGAGCAGAGGCAGAGAAGTAAAGGCATAAACTGATAGGTTTTTCCAGCGGAAGGATAGAGCATCCACTTTTCAAGCCTTCTTGTGGGGAATCCTTGTGCAAAATTTGTCCAGTTGATGGTTCTGGGGGGAGGCAAACAGGTCTATATCTAGGCTCCCCATTTGCTTATCAACATGTTGAAAATCCTTGGTTCCAGATGTTCTTCGTGTTTCAGTGTTGTAGTCCTTACATTTGGGTAATCTGCTGGCAGGTAGACCTCAGTCAGCCTGAATTCCAAAGTCTTGGGTCCTGCGTCAGTTGCTGTCTCCTCTTCCATGACGTCAGGTCATCAGGGGTATAAAACAAGCAGCCAACGCCATTTTCTTTAGTCTTTCTTGCCGCGCAGTGCCCGAAGCAGAAGCATTTTGCAAGTGCCGGTCGGCCGACTCCTGAAATATTCGAGTTCGAGTTTCAGAACCAAAGTCTTCACTAAAGCTAAGTACCCCATTGGGGAAACTTTTTTCTTGCTCCATACCAATGTCAGAAAAAGTTAATAATTGTATTACTTGTGGGAAGCAAATATCTCATAAGGATTTCCATTTATACTGTATTCCTTGCCTAGGCCCTGATCACAATGTGCCTGGCTGTCAGTTTTGTGCTAGATTTAACCAATGCACTATTAAGCGTCGGTATATTTTTGCCTCAAAATATTTTGGATACAGATTTAACTACCCAGAAATGTCGTTGAATAGCAATCCGACTACCAGAGTACACAAAAAATGCAAAGAAAAGGATAGACACAGACAGTCGAGGTCCAAAACCGACGAAGCTTCTCCTAAGACAGTCGCCGTTTCACCGGTACTCAATGAGGTGCTTTCGCAGCCCCTGATACCCGCTACTTTTGAGTCGCAGGCCCCTACCGAGACCCAGGTGGAGTCCGGCATGCCGCAAGATACTCAAAGTATTGGACCCATGGATTTATCTCCCTCGGATGGGTCCGGAGCCGCTGAGCAGGCACCGGCTTCTGTGGGTGTATTCACGCCTCAACATTTTTATATCAAACCGACGACAGCTGCAAAACCAAAGACAAAAGCAACTTCTAAAGCTAAAAAACTGATGCATGAGACACGTGCACAGGCCGCTATGCCAAAAAACAAATGATCAAAATGGCTGGAGACCTTATTACCTTGATCAGGGGTTCCCAACCCCCTCCTGATAAGAGGCCTAGGCAAGACATTGATTATGAATCTTCAGATCAGGTTTCTACTTCTTCTGATCAGGAATTATCTATACCTCCCTATGAGGATTCTGATGCAGAGCAGTCTATCCCATCTGCATCACCTCCTGAGGATTATTCTTTTGGAGAAACCTTGCATACTTTGAGGGAGCATTTTCACTGGGAGAGTCAAGATTTCTCAGAATCAAAAAAGAGGCTCAGGGATTTCCTTCTTCTCCCTCAGCACAGGCCTTTAGCCATACCCCCTGTTTTAGACATTGTGGATAATGTGTTTTCGGAGTCAAGCTTATCTCCGGCTCCCAGCAAGCCTGACAGATATTACAGGGTCCCTGACTCTCACAAATTTTTATTTAGAAATCCTGCTGCTGATCCTGAAACTATTTCACAGGGTCCAAAGGGAGTTAAGGCCTCAACAGCAAAAAATCCTACATCCTCTGACAGAGATTCAAGGGCACTGGATAGATGGGGAAAGAAGGTTTATATATCTGCAACCTTGGCAATTAGAGCCTTAAACTACCAGTTTCATATTTTCAAGTATCAACAACATGTTATGGGATTGCTGAAACAAAAAATGATGTTGATTTCTGAATGTGCAGAAAATAAAGAATTGCAGGAATTATTGCATGCAGCTGAACAAGTGGGAAAGCATACTTTGCAATGTGGTTTTGATTCCTTAAAGGCCTCCTGTAGGGCCGCAGTTACTGGATCTGTGATTAGGACGCATGCCTGGCTAAAAGAGCAAAATTTGCCTGATCATGTTAAAGCTAAATTACTGGATGCACCTTTACAGCATGATACTCTGTTTGGTATTAAGGCAGAAGAGGTTTTAAAGAAAATGGAAGACAAAGCTAAGTCTTTGCAAACTGTAAAAGACTTCTTACAAGTGCAGCCACCAAGATTCAGTAGACACTGGCCTCCAAAAAATTGGTAACCACAAAAAATAGAAGAAACAGTGCAAAATCCAACCAAGAAACACTTAAAGCACTGTTGAAAGGAGATGCCCAACACCGGTCAGTCCCAGAATAAATCCAAAGTTTAATAAATGCGATAACAATCCAAAATACATATAACGTTAAACGCTTATTGAAACAACGCGTTTTTCGTCTAAAACTCAGACTTCATCAGACATCAATAAAACAGTCTGTTAATTAATTAAACATCAATATTTATAGACACACTCTATTTCAAATGGTCCAATAAGGAACCAAAATCATGAATAATTATCCATGGACTCTAAAAATGAACACTTCGTATTAAATAAAACATCTGACTTATTTGGTATCATATGGTGAATGATAAACAAACATTATTGTATATCGAAAGTCATGAAGTGAATGATTGTAACTTTGTAACAAATTTATTAAATCCATAAATCAACACTCAAATGTATATATATATATATATATATATATATATATATATATTTATATATATATATATATATATATATATATATAGGAATACTTCCATATCTGTAGTAACACTCCCCTCTAGTAGTCTTGGACCAAAATGACAAGTCACAACAAAACATTCACTGCACATCTAAAATGTATTTCTATAAATATATATATATGCTGTAATTAAATATATAAATAAAATGTAATAAAATCCAATATCAACCTTAAATATTATTAATGAAATATATATATAAAATTTTATATATAAAATTTATATGAATCCATAAGTATAAATATGAATGTAAATACTGTGTATTTCATAGATCAATTGAAATAAATAAACATGAATATAGATATAAATATATGTAAATATGCTGTATTTGATTAAAGTATCATAAATATAATTGCAAAATGCTAAAAAAAAACTTGGCGCAATAAGCCCAGCCTAATATATCACTTTATTATAATCTAGCAGCCCTCATTTTGAGGACAGGGGCAAATGAAATATAATCATTAAGCCCTGGAAATCTATTGGCTTCCATGACAATTTGCCAATACAATTCTCTATTCGATCCTGGTTTCCCAAGGACCACCCCTCTCATCCTGCTGTACTTCCTCAATCACAAAAAACTTGTATTTAGCTAATGGACAGGAAGTGGTATGTTTATATAGTGCATTAGTGATTTTTTTATTTTTAATATCATTCATATGCTTGTATATTCTTCTTCTAATTTTTCTCTCTGTTTTCCCTATATAAAAACTAGAGCAAATCTCACATATAGCAATATATATCACACCAAGGAATCACAATTGCTGAAGGTTTTACCAATAATTTCCCTACCTCTAGATTCAATATAAACCTGATGGGTATTTGCCATCAAGGGGCATTGGGAACACATTTTACAAGAAAAAGTCCCTGGCACCTTATTTACCCTTTTATTGACCCTATAATGTGTGGACAACCAATCCTTAACATTCCGTCCTTTCCTAAAAATGATCTTTGGTGGTCCATTCTCTTTACAACCAAGATCAGTAATTCTGGCAAATTGATCCCACTCTTTATAGAAAACTTTCTGAATAGCTGTTGCATCTCCACTAAAATCCATTATGAAAGCATTATTAAATGTCTCCTTTTTATACTGAATTGTATTGTTGGAACCTGTCCCATCTTGTGATTCTATATTTAATTTATTAGGTTCCTTTCCTAAAATCGGTTGAAATCTATCTTTCCTACCTCTAGTTACTTCTTCATATATATTGGAGCAAAGTTCTATAGGATAACCCCTTTCTAAAAACATCTGAGTCAAAAAATTACACTCCTCAGCAAAATCAAAATCATCCGATGTCATCCTGGAAATTCTCACAAATTGCCCCTTCACTATACTTTTTTTCTGATGGGCAGGGTGTCCGCTACTAAAATGTAGGTAGCTATTGGAAAAAGTATTTTTCCTATACACCTTAGACTTAAAACAATCAATTTCCTTAATCAATGTAATATCTAAGTAATTCATTTCTTTAAAACTGATTACATGGGTGAATTTTAGAAATTCTGTAGTACTATTTATAAACTCATTCAATTTTTCATAACTATCTTTCCATAAAATAACTATATCATCTAAAAATCGCTTGTATAAATGCCAACAATCATTATATATACTGTTATAAATAAATCTTACTTCCCAAGTGTTTAAAACCATATTAGCAAAAATTGGGGCACATCTTGCCCCCATTGCTAACCCACTGATTTGTTGAAAATATTCGCCTTGAAAAAATATGTAATTATGTTTTAGCACAATTTCCATTAATACCAAACATAAATATACCTCATCATCTTTCAATTCTCCTGAATATCTGATAGCTTCTTCGAACCATTCAAGTCCAATACTATGAGGAATGGACCCAAAAAGGTCCACAACATCTATAGTTACAAAAATTGTATCACTTTGAAACATATGACTTTTGACGTTATACAGAAAGTCCCAAGAATCTTTTAAGAAAGATGTCCCTTCCATCATTAATGGTTTTAATTTTACATCAATATATCTGGCTAATGGGGAAATAACCAACCCTTTAGCAGCAACAATAGGACGCAAAGGTGGATCTATCAGATCCTTATGGACTTTAGGAATGCCAAAAATGGAAGGAATTTTAGGTCTATTAACATGTAAAAACTCAAATAATTCTTTATCTATAAATCCTTCCAAAAATAAATCATATAACATACTATATATTCTCCTGTAACCTATATTAATCTCATTTTTGGAGAGATTATTATATTTACTTCCATCAAGTAGTGTGTGTAACATTTTGGCCTCATAGTTAATATTATCCATTAATACTATCCCCCCACCCTTATCAGGTTCCCTCTCTGCACTGCCCTTTGGCTTATCTACTGCGCCCAGGGTCTTTACAAAGTGCCTGGCACCAGTAATTGCTTTTTGCAGACAAAGAGGTATACCCAGTATATCCTTACTTGGACGACTGTCTCATTCAAGCAGAGAACAAGGACATTCTTTTTCAACACCTGGCATTTGTGAAAAGGCTTCTAACATGCCTAGGGTACACAATACATGAAAATAAATCACAAATGGTACCCTCTTGAAAGATAACATTCCTGGGTGCAAGCTTGAATACAACTACTCATATGGCTTACCTCACGCTAGACAAACAAAGGCAACTGACTACTTATTTCAAACTGATGGCAACAAAAACCCAGTTATCTGCAAGACAAACTCTGCAGGCTTTGGGCTTCATGGCATCCTGCATCCTACTAATTCCATATGTAAGACTGCATATGAGGAAACTTCAATGCTACCTAAAAAGTTTATGACGTCAACATTGTCACAGTCTGGAAACAATGATTCCTCTCATTCCCTGCCTACAACAGGAGTTTCTATGGTGGGCAAAGGCATATCACCAAAACATGGGATGGCCCTTCACTCTACCCCCTGCCAGCCAAACCTTAACAACAGACGCATCAGATTATGCATGGGGGGCCCACCTGGTGGGAAGATGCATTCAGGGCATATGGACCTCAAAACAAATGCATCTGCATATCAACCAAAAAGAGATGCTAGCCGTTCATAATGCCCTGACAGCCTTCAAGGACTTACTTCATCCAGGACAACTGCTGATAAAGACAGACAGCACCACGGTTATGTGGTATATAAACAAGCAGGGGGGCACGCACTCATACCCCTTTGCAGATTAGCCATGGCACTGTGGGACACAGCTTTGACTTACCAAATTTATCTTCAAGCTCAATTCCTGCCAGGAAAACAAAATACTCTGGCAGACGATTTAAGCAGAAACCTTATGGACCCTCACGAGTGGAAACTAGATCCACAAGTCTTCAGCATGTTAACAAAGAAATGGGGGAGTCTGGACATAGATCTATTTGCCTTTCCTCAAAATTATCAATTGAAAAGATTCTGCACAAGGACTTATCACAGACAAGCATGGAAAGTGGACACCCTATCTTTCAGTTTGAAAAACCTATCAGTTTACGCCTTTCCTCCTCTACCTCTTTTTCCCAGGGTCCTACTAAAAGTCAGACAAGAGAAACCAAAGATGATACTAATTGCCCCTGACTGGCCACGCCAATACTGGTACCCAATCCTAAGGAACTTGTCTCAATACCCAGTTATGCAAACAACACCTCTCAGTAAAGCTGTGATGGATGTCATTTTGGAAGCCAGAAGGCCTAGTACTAGAAAATCTTATGCTGATAAATGGAAGAGATTCTGTGCTTGGAATCAAGCACAAGGAACTGATACAGCAGAACCAAATATTCCTCAGATATTGCAATACTTGACTGGGATGCCTGACAAAGGCCTATCTTTCTCATCAATTAAAATCCATGCCTCTACCATTTCGGCTCATTACAATACAGAGCCACCAATCTTTTCTCATCCTTTACTAAAGCAGTATCTTAGACGAGCCAAAAATTTAAGGCCTCCCAGAAGATCACCAATACCTGCATTGGGACCTCAATTATGTGTTGGAAAAGCTTACCCTGCCTCCATTTGAACCAGCTGCTACTGTGGATATGAAGTTCTTATCATGGAAAACAGCTCTGCTCCTAGCAATTACTTCAGCAAGAAGAGTCTCAGATCTACAGGCCCTCATGGTTGTGGAGGCTTTTATCATGTTTTACCCAGACAGAGTGTCTCTGAGGACCAATCCTTCATTTATGCCTAAGGTGGTTTCCAGTGTGGCTCTTAACCAAACTAATCATCTGCCAACCTTTTATCCAAATCCACAGAACAAGGGGGAGAGAATTCTGCATTCTTTGGATGTACACAGACAGCTAAGATTCTACTTGAGCAGGACTAAAGCTCTAAGAAAAACTGAGCAATTACTAGTCACATATGCTGCAGGATCAGAAGGAAAGGCTATTTCAAAGCAGACTATTTCAAAGTGGATAAGCCACTGCATTCATTTCTGCTACTTACACCATGGCAAACCTGTGCCCAAGGGCATTAGGTCTCATTCCACCAGAGCTGCAGCAACATCAGCAGCCTTTCTCAGAGGAGTACCAACCAAAGACATTCTAGAGGCTGCTACTTGGAGTTCTGTTCACACCTTTACAAAGCATTATCATTTGCCTCTCTACTCTAAGTCCAGGGCAGGCTTTGCCACTGCAGTTCTACAGGGCCTTATAGCCGAACCTAATGCTGTTTAGCTCCAGCCTCCCATTCCATAGCTTTGGGATTCCACCCAAATGTAATGACTGCAACAGTGAAACACGAAGAACATAGTACAGTTGTGTTTACTTACCATAAATGTAGATGTTCGAGTGTATTCACTGTTGTAGTCCAGGTTACCCGGCCGCCATCCCCCTTTCATTCTGGAGTTTATCTTTCCTTCTCTATCTTCTACAACCTATGTGGTGTATTTGAAGGTAAAGTTTTTATTGATGCATGTATATATGTAGTATATATATATATATATATATATATATATATATATATATATATATATATATGTGTGTGTGTGTGTATATATATTTGCTACCTTTTTGGGGGCACCTGACATCTGGGGCAAGAAAAACTAAAGAAAATGGTGTCGGCTGCTGCTTTTTTTATACCCCTGATGACCTGACGTCATGGAAGAGGAGACAGCAACTGACGCAGGACCCAAGACTTTGGAATTCAGGCCGACTGAGGGCAACCTGCCAGCAGATTACCCAAATGTAATGACTGCAACAGTGAATACACTCTAACATCTACATTTATAGTAAGTGTACACAACTGTACTTTTCCACTCGTATGGGTCCATGAGGTTTCTGCTTAGTCCGTCTGCCAGTGTATTTAATTTTCCTGGCAGGAATTGAGCTTGTAGATTCACTTGGTAGCTCAAGGCTGTGTTGCACAATGCCATGGCTAGTCTGTAGAGGGGGTAAGAATGTGTACCCCCCTGCTTGTTTATGTACCACATGACAGTGGTGTTGTCCGTCTTTGCCATTAGTTGTCCTGGAAGAATGTGGTTCTTGAAGGCAGTCAGAGGATTCTGTACAGCTAACATTTCCTTTTGATTTATGTGCAGGTGCATTTAGGTTCATAGGTAGGTACTAGGCTGTCTGCTCGAGGGCATTTAGAAGCCTAGCCAGAGTGTGTCAGCTTTCGCCACCCCATTGATTAATTAACTGAGCCTCTGTCGAGAAGAGCCAGTGAAGTGATCCCAGGGGTGTATTTTCTGTTACCCATCCACTCGTCAAGGTTTCTCTTGTTAGTGAGGGGCTCTGCCTAATGTAGTTAGGAATTTTGTTCCAAAGCATGGGGTGTCTCTGTGACAGGAATCTATCCCTCCAGCATGTTCTATTTATTGTTGTGGTGAGGTTTAGCTCACTAGAGCGAGTGGCTCGCAGTGACTTGGATTTCTTTAGGTGGAGCATGTCCATCAATTCTGAGTTGGACATGGCTTTGTAAGTCAGGCAGAGATCACCTCTGAGTAAGCAATATGCCACTGTGTACAGCTGGAGTTTTTCCAGTCGGGCTGCATAGGACATATGTTTGAGACCAGTAATCCTCTTGGTGAGGTATTTTTGTGGTCTTTCCAGCTGTTGGAAGTGTCTTGTGAGGTACATCCCAAACGGGGCATTGTACTCTATGATGGGTCTGATGAGTGACGAGTAGAGGGGCACTATAACCTCTTTATTTCTAGATGCGAACCCTTTAGTAATTAGATGGGCTACATAGAAGGATTTCCTAACTACTTTGGCAATATGATTGTCAAAGGAGAGATTACTATCTACCTGGGTCCCCAGAGCTCTTATTACCTCTTCTGTATTAAGGGGGCTGTCACCTATGTGATAGTTCATGGGTGTTTTGTTTTTCCCAAATGGGATGACTATGCATTTTTTGGCATTTAGCTTGAGACCATGACTTTGACACCAGGTGTCCGACTCAGTAAGGCCCTTTTGGAGAATGTCCGTGTCAGCCGGAGAGTCAATTATGTCTCCCAATTTGCAGTCATCAGTGAACTTGGTTAGCCACAGTCCTCCTGTGTTTGCCTGTTTTTCTGAGAAGTATATGCCGAACAGTAGGGGTCCCAGGACCGAGCCTTGTGCTTGTGACTGGTTTAGAGTCGGACCTGGAGCCCACTATTCTTACCGTGTGAGTTCTGTCTGTAAGCCATTTGGCAACCCATCTCGTGACATAGGGGTTTATGTTCAGGCTGGTGAGTTTTCCTATAATTCCCGAGTGGGGAATGGTGTTTAAAGCCTGGGCGAGGTCAAGGTAGGCTGTGTGAACCACCTTCCTCTCATCTATGGCCTTGGTGACTGTCTTGAAGAAGTCAACCAGGTTTAGTAGGCATGATCGGCCCTTAACAAAGCCGAACTGGGTCGGGTCAAGTGTTTGGAGGTTCCCAATGTCTTTGTTAATGAGTTCCGTGATGATGCACTCCATAGACTTGCAGACCAGGCTAGTCAGGCTTATGGGGCGATAGTTACCAGGGTCAGTTGTGGCCCCTCCTTTGTGGAGCGGAATAACCATTGCTGTGTGCCATTCTATGGGCACGTAGCCTATGGAGAGGCTGAGGTTGAACAGTGTGTTTAGGTGGGGGGTTAGTTTGCTCTGTAGTTCGTGCAAGATGCAGCCTGGGACAATATCTGGCCCCATTGATGCTGTGTTTTGGCTTTTGAAAGGGCTGTTTTCACCTGTGCATCTGTGATTTCTGGGACACTACACTTTTCCGGTATTGTTGTGGGCCCTTTTGGGGGTGAGAGGGGGGTGAAGTTTGCACTGAACCTATCTCCCAGGATGTTGGCAATATCAGTGGGTTCAATATATTTTGTGCTATTTTGCACTAGCTCAGAGCATATCTGCGAGTTGCCACTTAGATTCTTGACATAGCTAAAGAAGGCTTTGTGGTTATCTTTCGAATCCTTGGCTGTTTTTCTTTTGAAGTTAGCCTTGGAGGATTTTATGAGGGACCTTAGTTTCTTACTGATACTGATCAGGGATGTCTTTCCTTCTTAGGATTTGCTTTTTTTCTGAACTAGTTTCCTCCTCCTATTGTATAGCCTGTTTATGGCAGGGGTCCACCAGACTGGCTTCCTTCTTTTAGGGGAGTGAGTCTTGATTTTGCTAGGGATGGCACGATCCATGCATCCTTGTAGGTGCTCATAGAGTGCATTTGTAAAGGTTCCTGCATCTTGGACACTGTTATCCTTTAGTGTGGGGGCTGTGAAACTTACCACCTCTGTCTTAAGTAAGGTAAAATTTGCTATAGAAAAGTTTTTCACTGTGGTTTCCTTGGTTGGAGGTAGTGGTGTGGTGTAGACATCCAGAGTGACTAGTTTATGGTCTGATCTAACCAGTGACAAATTGACCTCTGGTGTGGAACATCTGTCGCCCATGTTGGTGATGACCAGGTTCAATATGTTTTCACCTTTGGTAGGGGAGTTTACCAGCTGATCTAGGGCATTTGAGTTGATAAATTCCAGAAAGCGCTGGACCTGGGAGTTTGTACTTGAGTAGTTTTCCCAGTTAATGGTAGGGTAATTGAAATCGCCTAATATCAGGGTGTTCAGTAGGACCTTCATATTTTCCACTGTCTTTATAAAGGTGGAGTGGTGGTCCTGGGTCATGGAGGGTGATCTATAGCAGGCCACAATTTGCACTGCAGATTTGCCTGATGTTAGTTGCACATGGATGATCTCAGAGTTATCATGCCGCACCAGTAATCTGGAGGTGTAGGTATCCTTGATGAATATGGATACACCCCCTCTTTTTGTGTTTCAGTCCATGTTCTGTGGCCGAAATGTGTGGTATGAGTTGTAGCCCGGTAGTGCTGGGGTGCTCTGTGGAGCCTTGAACCAGGTTTCAGTTACTGCACAGATGTTGACGTTCTCCATACTGAGGAGTGCTTCAAGCATGTGCATTTTGAGATTTAAACTCCTGGCGTTGAGTAGCATAACCCTCATTTTTTTATTTGTGCTGTTTACGGAGGTGGATTTGACTTTTGAGCCTTGCCTAAAAAAGGCACTATGGGGGCAGCAAGAGCCTTGGCCAGTTTTCGAAAGCCTAGAGGTGACAGATGCAAGCCATCTCTTGTGAAGCAACGAGGCCTGTCGAGCATGTCGTCCCTGGCTGACAGACACTGGATCCCCTTTGAATGACACCAGAAGCTTAGCCAGTTGTTGAAATTGATAATTTTTTCTTTATACTGCGGTATCATTCTTGGTGAGGGCAGGATGCTACTCAGGGTCATGGTCATACCCGCCTGGGCTTTTCATGTAGTCCAGGGAAGTACTTCTCAGGTCATTCACACCAACATGAACAATGACAGAGTCATCTTTGTACTTGTTCTGGAGTGACCTGAGTGCATGTGTTATGTGGTGGATTCTGGCTTCTGATAGGCAGCTAACGGTAACCTTCTCCTTGTCCAGACTAGTGAGTGGGACGTCAGTGTTCCTGACTATAGAGTCGCCTATTACTAGTGTGTTAGGTATATTATTTTGCCTTAAGGGCTGTGATTGTGCGGCACACTGATTTTGTGTTTTATGTGTTGTCTGGTTTGTGACGGGAGGTTCAGGTTTTTGGGTGTCTGCTTTGGAGGTCTGTGATGCTTTTGCAGGTTTTTATTTAGAGCCTCCAAGTATGATTTTGTGTATTTATGTGTATTTTTTTGCCAGTGCTGGTTTAGTATGTCTTTGTAAGGCTGGAGGTGTGGTGCAAGTGTTAACCTTCTCCTCATGACTGCCTGTTCCATTCTTGGGTGGAGAGAGTTTAGCCTCCAGTTTAGCTATATAATTGCATCTCTCGCATATGTTAATGTTTTGTGGTAGGAGGAGAGGGTTGTCTGTATACATGAGGCAGTTGTAACATTACCTCAGGATACCCAGGTTCACCAGCTTGACTGGAGAGTATACCTGAAATTGCCCTTTGGTCATGCCTGAATAGTAGGATGAGCTGCTTAGTCACTTGGTTGGTGAGGGGTGAATAATGAGCCTTACCCTGCTGGGCAATCAAGTGTCGGGGTATATTAGTGCTTGCCATTAGGTCTGAGCAAGTGCTGGACTGTAGGATGCTTTTTAAGTGCTTAGGTTGAGAGTTAGACTACTTTCAAGGGAAAAACTGAAGAGGAGACTTGGTGGAGCCGGGATAAATTTAGTCCTAGCTAACCGGCGCTGCCCAGACGTGCAAAACCGTGCAAACATGGTTTTTACAGCAGGGAAATGAAAGCGATAGAAATTAGCCCAAAACGGCCTATAAACTACTAACTTCTGGGCTGGAACCACTCCTCCAGTGACAGATAGCTGCTCAAAGCTCCCTCTCTCACAGGTTAACAGATAAACCTCCCTCTATCCAAGTAAGGTATGGGCAACTCAGAAAATTGTAACACAGCCCTGAATTCAGCACTAGCCTGAAAACTGGACTATACTAGCTTAGAAATGTGGGAAACAAGGAAAAAAATTTTTTTTCGAAAAGTTAAGGCAAAAACAATAAAAAATACACTTAAAACAGCTTTAGATGACTACAAGCAATCAGAAAAGGCTTTTAAACAAATTATCCAAATAACCAGTAAATAAATCTCAAAACTGAGCCCTGTTCCTGTAGTCTTCAATCAGACAAGTTCTAACTGCACACTCCTGCCTCTGGGATGCAGGGAACCTTCTCCAGAAAAGAAGGCCTGGATTAGTGCTCAAGTTGACTTGGGTTCCATTTGCCCTGAATGCACTTCCCTGCCAGGTGAGCCCCCCATGCATAGTATGATGCATCTGTTAAGATTTGGGCGGCAGGGGGTAATGTGAATGGCAGTCCTCTGTTTTGATGGCAGGCCTCTGCCCACCAAAGGAACTCCAGGCATAGGCAAGGTATGATAGGAATCCTTGCTTCTAGATCCTGTGAATGTTGACACCATAGGCTTTTGAGATACCATTGTAGTTTCCTCATATGCAGCCTTGCATATGAAATTAGAAGACTGCAGGAGGCCATGAACCCCAAGGCTTGCAGTATTTGCCTTGCAGATAGCTGGGTTTTTGTGGCCACTTGTTTGAGGTAGGTTGTCAAATGAATCTATTTCTCTGGCGTCAGGAAAGCCATCTGGGAAGTTGTATTCAAGCTTGCTCCCAGGCATATAATTTGTTGACAGGGTACCAGGTGTGATTTCATTTCATTTATGGTGAACCCCAGACAAGTCAGTACCCTTTGAACAAAGGCCAGATGATTCAAAAGAATGTCCTGGCTTTCTGCCTGAATTAGACAACTGTCCAGGTATGGGTATATTTGAATATTTCTTTGCGTGCAAAATGCAATGACTGGAACTAGGCACTTTGTGAATACCCTGGGTGTAGTAGATAAGCCAAAGGGCAGTGCAGAGAACTGATAGTGCATGTAGCCTGCTTTGAAGCGTAGGTATCTTCTGCAAGACCCCCCGATAGGGATGTGCAGGTATGCTTCTTTTAAGAGTAGTGTTACCAACCATGCATCTTTGCCTAGCATAGGAAGCAGCTGGTGAAGAGTCAGCATTTTGAATTTTGGAGTCACTGGAAAGGTGTTTAGAGTAGAAAGGTCCAGGATAGGGCACTATGTATTGTCTTTTTAGGGTACTAGGAAAAGTCTCGAATAGAAACCTTGTCCCTTTTCATCTTCTGGTACCAACTGAATAACCCCCATGTGTAAGAGAGAGAGTACTTAATTTTGGGCCTCTGCCCACTGATTTGGGGGTAGGTCTGGCCACCTGCTTGGTGTTGGTAATGTGTGGAAGTGAAATATGTATCCTTGGGACTCTATATTTAAAACCCATTTATCCTGGGTATTGAGTTCCCAGTTTTTGGCCTGCAGACCAATCTTTCCGCCTAAAGAAGCATTCAGTTGGGAAGTGCTTGGAAGTTTTAGAAGCAAGTCATTGAGACAGTTTTCCATAGGGGGATTCTTACTACTCCCAGATTTGGGTGCGGAAACCCCCCACTGCTTAGTCTTGTGTGTCCCTTGGGACTGAAACCTGGGGTTTCTGCTGTGTCTGGATTTTGCTTGAGAAGATTTGGAAGGGGCTGTAAAGGACCAATTTTTGGAGGGCCAGTGCCTACTAAATCTAGGAGGCTGAACTTGTAAGAGATCTTTAACAGTTTGCATAGATTTAGCTTTATCTTCCATCTTTTTAAGAACTTCCTCAGCCTTGTTGCCAAACAGGCGGTCCTGATTTAAGGGAGCATCCAACAGTTTAGCTTTAACATGATCAGGCAAAGATTGCTCCTTAAGCCAAGCTTGCCTTCTGAGCATAGACCCAGTAACAGCAGCCCTGCAAGAGGCCTCTAATGAATCAAATCCACATTGCAAAGTTTCTTTTCCAACCTGTTCAGCAGAATGCATTATATCCTGTAATTCTTTATTTTCAACACAGTCAGGAATCAGCATCATTTTCTGTTTAAGCAATCCAATAACATGTTGTTGATACTTTTAACATATGAAACTGGCAGTTTATTTATTTTATTTATTTATTTTATTTTATTTTATTTTACATTTGTTGACCGGGCTAGTCCAACTGGATCATTGTCCATTTTCAGTGGAGGCCCGGGGAGAAAAGCTCCACAGATTAAAGCATGTTTATAGAAATACATGTAAAAAAACACTTATGATATAGGCAAAGAGCAATAATACAAGGAAATTAGTTCAGGTCAGGTGATGCTATTCTAATAACAAATAGATAATACTAACTATGTAATACAAATTATGTAATTAAAACATGAAAATAAAAATAATAATGTTTTGTTTTTTTTGTAGTAACAGTAGAATCATAATGTTATTTATGATTTGAGAGAGAGATTGGAGTGTTAAATAAAATGCAAATATAGTTGAAAGATGAAAGTAGGTTAGTCTGGATTGGTACAAGAGCAGAGCCAGAAGTTATTCAGATGTGAAAGAAGTTGCTTCTTAAAGAAAGGAAAAGTGGCTAGAGAGGAGATATGTAAGGAAGGTTATTCCATATTTTGCCAACTGAGTTGGAGAAAAGGCAGTTCCTGCAGAGTTTGAAATTCTGGTCATGTTAACTTGTAGCTTTTGGGAGGAGCGTAGTTGTTTTAAATTATTATAGGAGTCAAGAGGTTGCTAAGAGCAGGTGTTTTGAGGGTTGATATAAAATTTTATGTGCTATTAAGAGTTGTTGATAGATAATCTTGTTAGGAAGTTCCAGCCAGTGTAGAAGTTTTAAGTTTATGCAGTGGTGAGTTCTATATTGAGATGCAGTGGCAAATCGAGCTATGTTGTGGTAGGATGTAGACAGTTTCCTAAGGTTACCTTTAGATAGATTAGTGTAGATTGAGGATGCATACAGAAGGGTAGAGATAAGATGTGATTGTGCTAAGGTAGTCCGTGCCTTGGGTGTAAGGAAGGGTTTTATTCTGTATAGTGAACCAATCTTTTTATTAACTGTTTTTATTGTGTTATTAATGTGGTGGTCAAAGCTAAGATTATTATCAATAGTAACACCAAGCAGTTTTGTAGTGGAGTCGGGAGTAATGTGAGAGTTATCACTTGCAGTGATAGTAAAATGTAGTTGGGTAGATTTGTGTGTAGGCGAAAAAAGTAATAGTTTTGTTTTCTTGGGGTTAAGGAGAAGACATCTTTTAGAGAACCATTGTTCAACGGTTGAAAAGGTTGCTTGTGTAAGGGATTGGAGTTTTGGTTGAGAGGAGGCTGTACAGATTAAAGTGGAGTCATCTGCATATTGTATGCAGGTAGTGTTTTGGATAGATGATTGGAGATCATTAATAAAGATGGAGAATAAAAGTGGGCCTAGTATAGATCCCTGTGGTACTCCTAATGAGATAGGTAATAGAGTAGATAGAGAATTTTTCCAGAGTACTGCTTGATGTCGATCTTCTAGATATGATGAGAACCAGGTTAAAGAAGAGTCATCCAAGGCAAGGGATTTCAGTATGTGGAGAAGAAGTGTATGGTTTACCATATCGAAGGCTTTGACAGGTCTAGAAATAGAGAAGAGGTTAGTTTGTTGTTATTACGGTTACAGTTGATGGTATTGGTGAAAGAGAGTAGTGCAGTGGTAGTACTATGTGAAGGCCTAAATCCATGTTGGGTGTCAGCTAGTAGGTTGTTAAGGAGGAGATGGTTTAGTAGTTGTTTATGTATACATTTTTCCATAATTTTTGCTAGAGGAGATAACAGTGCAATTGGGCGAAAGTTAGAAAGGTCAGTAGATTTGCCTCCTTTGTGTAAGGGTATGATGTGTGATATTTTCCAAATTGCTGGGAAAGTACTTTCTTTTATGGATCTGTTTATTAGAATGGAGACAGGATAGGCAATAGCTTTAGCTGCTACTTGCAGGAATTCAGCAGGAAGCTTGTCTGCTGAGGGGGTAGTGGGTTTAAGTTTGTGTAATAGAGATTGTATATAAGAGGTGGGTATGGGTTGTAGTTGAAGGAGAGGAAGAGAGTCATTGAAGCTACTTAAGAGCAGTTGAGAGGTATCAGGAGATAGGTGGTTAGCAAGACTTTGTATGGATGAAGTAAAGAAAGTATTGAAATTATTGGCTATTAAAGTGGGATCTTCGGGGTCTAAGTCCTGGGGATTGGGTGTGACTAATTTGCCTGGGGTAATTAGATTGTTAATAGTAGACCAGAATTTTTTTGGTTCTTTATTGGTGGATTGTTGTAGTTCAAAGTAAAAATTATTTTTATCTGTTATGATAGCTTTTTTGGTACTGTTTCTGAGCTCTCTAAAGGTTTGATGATCTGTTGGGTTTCTAGAGGAACGCCATTTATTCCAAGATTTATTTCTGAGAATAATTTTATGCTTAGTATTGGAGGTTAGCCAGGGTGCTGTCTTAGTCTTTGTTCTAATAGTGCGACTTGGGGCATGTTGATTTAGGATTGCAAGGAATGCTGAATTGAAGTATTCAACGGCTTTGTTAAGTGTGAGGTGTTTTAGAGGGGTCCAGTTATATTGTGAAAGTTCTGTTTGAAACTGTTCAGGAATAAAATTTTTTTTGGAGTATAGTGTTTTGTGAGTGGTAGGAAAGTTTAGGTTAGTTTTGGCTCTGACTATGTAAATGAGGGAGTGATCGCTAATGTCGTCAGGAAGGATGCCAGTTTGGTAGTTTTGTAGGGGGGAGTTAGTAAGGATCCAGTCCAAGGTGGTTTCTTTTTTGCTTTTTTTGTTGGTTCTGGTCGGACTATTAATGAGTTGTTTAAAACCATTAAGGTTTATATGAGAGGTAGGGTTAATATTGCTACATGATATCCAATCAATGTTAAAGTCCCCAAGAAATAGTGTTTCTTGAGGAAGTTTGTTAGAGATTTGTTCTAGAATGTGTTCTAGGGTAGGGATGTTATTTCCTGGGGATATATGCACAGATGATGTTTATTGCTTTACTATTGTTGATTTGTATTTTTGAGCAAATTATTTCAGCATTGTAGTTTTGGGAGAAGGAAAGGTCAAGAAGAGTAAGTTTTAGGTTAGTTCTATATATAATTGCTACTCCTCCACCTTTCTTGGTGGAGCGATCAAGTCTTACAATGCTATAACCAGGTGGGGTAATCTCAATGTCTTTAATTGCAGGTTTTAGCCAGGTTTCTGTTAAGCATAAGATGTCAAAGTTGTGTATTTCAAGTAGGGCATGGAGTTGACTAATTTTGTTGCAGATGCTACGTATATTGAGGTGGGCAATGGATAGTCGGTTAGTGGGTTTGGAGGAAGAGGGAGAGAAGGGTTTGGTATGATTTTTATGTGTTGTGGTTTTATTATTTTCTGGGCCTGGGTTGGGGTGTATGTCGCCATCTTGTAGTAGAAGGAGTACTGTAGCATATCTTTCTGGTTTAAATTTTTGGAAAGTTTCAATAATTTTTTTTGTTTTTGATTTAAGTAGTTTATAGTGTAGTAGCCTATGGTATTTGGGAAGAATGTATGTAGTTTCTGAGGAGGTATGTAAGAAGGAAGAGGATTGGGATGTTGTGTCTGTAGAGGTATGTTTTGAAGGAAGTGAGAGAGAAACAGTTATAGAGTGTTCGTAGGAGGTTAGGAAGTAAGTAGTCATAATTGAGGAAAGTAGTAAGAAGGAGATAGCTATTTTCAGTTGTGACTGGAAGATAGTCATAGTCATGGTGATGTAGTAGGTGTTTTGCTAAAAAGTAGGGGTGGGTGTGGGATAGTTTAGTTTGATTATAGGTAGGGGTGGGAGTGGTTTAGGGTCGTTGCGTCTGATTGGTGGGAGTAAGTAGGGGGTGTGGTGAATGGAGGAATAAATGTAGGAGCCCTAGGGGTGGGTGGGATATGGGGTAGGGTGGGGGGGCGGCCAGCAGAAGTAGGCTGAAGACAATCAGTGAGGAGGAAGACTCTGTAGGTCGTTCTAAAGGTAGAGGAAGGTGAACAATAATAAGAGGTTAAAAGGTAGAAATGCAGGAGGAAACTGGAGATGATAGTTATAAGGATGTCTTAGGACAGTAAGAGATAATATATGTGAGCCGAATAAAGGCTGGGAACAGAGGTACTGGGGCAAAGATGCAGGGTAGGTTAGAAGAGAGAGTGTTGAAAGGTAGTGATTTAGAAAGATAAAGTATGAGGACGCCACCTAGTGGGCAGCAGGTATATAGCAGGGGATAGGTAACCTGCAAGGGGAGAAGGTCTAGGCAGGGAGAAGGATTGAGTATAGAGGGCCAAGTGGGTAGTATACAGAATGGTGGGAGTAGTGGGGGGGGGGTCCGGCTGCTGGCTAGGCTACCTGAGATTCAACTGAAGTTTTAACATTAATATATGAGGTACAGTATCAATACGTACATTCAAAGCCTTTCCCAAGGAAAGGTAACACTTGTAGTTGAAGGGTAAGTGTCTTAGTTTACACTACTGTTCAAAAGGACCTGGCTGGTGTTATTCAGGTGTTTGGTGTAGGACCAAGCTGGAACACAGTGATTCAAAGCCTTTCCCAAGGAATGGTAACACTTGTAGTTGAAGGGTAAGTGTCTTAGTTTACACTACTGTTCAAAAGGACCTGGCTGGTGTTATTCAGGTGTTTGGTGTAGGACCAAGCTGGAACACAGTGATTCAAAGCCTTTCCCAAGGAAAGGTAACACTTGTAGTTGAAGGGTAAGTGTCTTAGTTTACACTACTGTTCAAAAGGACCTGGCTGGTGTTATTCAGGTGTTTGGTGTAGGACCAAGCTGGAACACAGTGATTCAAAGCCTTTCCCAAGGAAAGGTAACACTTGTAGTTGAAGGGTAAGTGTCTTAGTTTACACTACTGTTCAAAAGGGCAGTTTAAAGCCGTAATGGCCAAGGCTGCAGAAGTGTAAACCTTTTTGCCCCATCTCTCCAGTGCCCTGGAGTCCCTATCAGAGGGAGTAGGATTTATAGCAGTAGAAGCCTTAATGCCCTTGGGTCCCTATGAAATAGTGTCTGGATCCACAACAGGATTTTTAAAAAGGAACTTGTGTGAATCAGGAACCCTGTAATATCTGTCAGGTTTTCTGGGAGCAGTAGACAAAGAATCAGGGGCCAAACTAGATTCTGAAAAGGCATCATTAACAATGTCTAGTACAAGAGGTATACCTAAAGGCCTAGGCTGAGGCAGGAGTAAGAAATCCCTAAGCCTCTTTTTTGAATCAGAAAAATCCTGGCTTTTCCAGTGGAAATGCTCCCTTAGAGTATGTAAGGTCTCACCAAAAGAAAAATCCTCTGGAGGAGGAGCATAGGGAATAGAGTCCTCTGCATCAGAATCCTCATACATAGATAAGGGCAAATCCAGATCATCAGAAGAATCAGAAAAATCAGAATCCTGGTCATAAGATTCATAAACAACTTCAGTCCTAGGTCTCTTAGAAGGGGGAGGTTGGCTTCCCCTGATTAGAGTTATAAGATCTTCAGCCATTCTTATCATTTGTTTTTTAGGCATAGAGGCCTGAGCATGCAGCCTGGGCGTTGGTTTCTAAGGCATGGTTCGAGATTTTGGCCTAAATGAAGAAGGAGGCATCAGTTTAATATGCAAGTCCGTAGGCCTGAATACGCCCTCTGAAGCTGGTGCCTGCACAGTGGCTCCGGACCCATCCAAGGTAGAAACATCCGCAAGTTCCAGAGTTGAAGCATCTTGCGGCATACCAGACTCCAAATGGGTCTCAGTAGAGGCCTGCGAGTCCGAATTAGCGGGTATCAGAGCTCCTCACTGAGTACCGGTGAACTGGCGACTGGCTTAGGAAAAGCGTTGCCGGCAGCTTTGGACCTCGGCGGCCTGTCTCTGTCTTTATCTTTGCGTTTTTTTGGAATCCCGGTAGTCGGGTGGCTAACCAACGACATTTCTGGATAATTAAACTGAGAACCGAAATATTTAGAGGTGAAAATATACAGATGACGGATAGTGCGCTGATTAAATAAAGCACAAAACCGACAGCAAGGTCCGTCGTGGTCAGGGCCTAGGCAAGGAATGCAGTACGAATTAAAATCTTTGTGAGGTATTTGCTTTCCACAAGTAATGCAATTATTAACTTTTACTGACTGGTAAGGAGCAAGAAAAAGTTTCCCCAACGGGGTCCTTAGCTTTAGTTGAAGACTTCGGTTCTGAAACTCGAAAACGAAAATTTCAGGAGTCGGCCGACCGGCACTTGCAAACTGCTTCTGCTTCGGGCACCGCACGGCAAGAAAAATTGATGTAATGGTGTCGGCTGCATGTTTTACACCCCTGACGACCCAACGCCATGGAAGAAGGGACAGCAACCGACGCAGGACCCAAGACTCCGTCAGTCAGGCTGACTGAGGACCACTGCAAGCAGACAACCCAAATGTAACGACTGCAACAGTGAAACATGAAGAACATCAAGCTTAGATTTTTTTTTTTCAGGAAGCAGCTAAAACGGCAGTTGGTTTTTGACAGATCCAAACTAGTCCTTTGAAACACTATCATTTTGGAAAGTTTTATAATGCTATTGGAAGGGACTAGAGAATTATATTCCTTTCAAATAAGTTTTAAGTAAGGAAACTCTCCAAGGCCTTCTTGCAAATCCACATAGTCATATCATTAATTGCTAAGGGAAACAGAAAATCAATTTTAAAAAGAAATATCACACCTAACAGCAACATTCCTCACATAATTTTCTTCAAAAACAAAAGAGCACATTGTGACCTTTTCTTTTGAAACTGATGCTTGTCAGCAGGGAGACAGACTGGGAGAGAGAGACTGACAGAAACAGAAAGGGTAGAGTGGTGGATGATTGGAAAGTAGTGTCTGACAACCTGGGGCAGTTTTACTTGCTGAGCTGTCCAAATGCCTGTGACATTAAGTATTACTGAAGACGGACCTCTTTTTATCAGCTCATAACATTAACATATGTTAAGCATTTATTGTTTTGTTTGGTTTATTAATAAAGTCGAAGTTTGTATATTTTGTGGCTCCAGGTGCTTCATTTATAGTGTTTGCTTCTCTTCTAATACCTTTTTGTCCAGAGCGATTGGAAGAGAAGAGCAGACCAGCCAAATTGCTGTTAGTAGACAGCCTCCATTTAGCTCAGGCAGCATTGATTCTCCCTACTGTTAATCCTAGTAAGAACTGAACCCTTTCTGTTGCCTTAGTTTTTGGGTCTTGTGTCATAGAACGATGGGGTCACCTGTACACCCCAATCTGTACTCACTAAGTTTGACAGCAGGGATGGTTTAGCACTCAAGGCATGTGTTTTCAGAGGACATACCCCACATATTAAGGGAAGCTGGAAAGTTTAGTGCAGGAAGATCATAATAGCTCAATGTGAAACATTCCCTGTTGCTGCTAAAAAAATAAAGGCCTGACGAGAAGTTTCTTGGGTATCAGTGAAGTTGTATGTTTCGGTCATTTTGGTCTGTCTGCCCTAGGATTTCCCTCTGTACTCCAGTTCGTATTGAGGTGCCTTTTCCTCTCTTTTTTTACTATTGGAAGAGAAGCTTATAGAAATAAATGTGGTCAGTTTTCATTGAAGGCATCTGTTACTAAGTATTCCATTGTTGGTGCCCTAGTGCAAAACTGCTCAAGATGTCTGTTGGCAAAGAAGTATTCATCAGTACCTCACTATATGGAGAGATGATCTGAGAAACGTATACTAATTCCACTCCATCGATAAACAGTTTTGACAGTTCAGAAGGGAGGATTCCTTTCTCCTTCTAAGGGATACATGAATTCCAGACATAGAGTCTTGTGATAGAGGACTACTCTTCAGTGCTTCAGCTACTAAAGTACCACAAACCTTCATATGCAAAAATAGTGGCAAAGGGAGCAGGAAAGCCTCTGCAAATGGCACAGGACCTGCCTCCTACAAAACAGGAACTCCTCATCCTCTGGGAATGGAGAATTTATTGAACAGTTCCCCTCAGAACTATCAACATTGAGGAAAGTTAGTCTCTCTCTCTCTCTCACACACACACACACACACACACACACACACACAATTCTGTAGGACTTGGTACCATCCTAGGAGCAAGATTTTCTGCTGGTGTCTAGAAACTGGTAAGCATCCCAAACACTCAAGTAGACTCCTAAAAGTCTATGCAGCAGCTAAAAATGGAAACTCAGCATCTGCCTGCTAAGACAATGAGACAAAAGGAGACACTTACATAGAAATGTTTAATAATATAAGAGCATGAGGTAGCTCCTACCCATCACTGGTGGATGCAGGCCACTCTGGGGCTGATGGGGTCACTACAGCCTCACACACATTATGCATGGTCTCATGAAACTTCCAGGGCAGTGTCATTTCTGCCTCTTAATTTTGCCTAAAAGAAAAGTGTGGCTGCAGTAAGTCCTCTAGTTTCTCTTAATCCTGGCAGGTCCTTAAACTCCTGGCCCTGCTTTTCAGAACTGCTCTTCCTAAAGGTATCAGAATGTTCATCAAAGGGATATCAAATTTTCTTCCAAGTAAAACAAGCTCTGTGAACAAAAGCCTTCTGGTACAAGCTGCTTCTCTATGTACTGTTAAATGGAGCATTTTTCCCAGGGCTGTCATAAAACTTGGAAAGGTAGATTAACCTCACTGGAAAATGTTTAGTCAAATTGCCCAACAAAAAAGAATCAAAAATCAAAGAATTGTACCCATATAAGAAAGCATCAAGTCCCAGCTGGTTACTTATAGTTTGTTGCTCTGAAGGTCAGTTGGAAACTGTCTAACGTGTACCCCGAAAATGTTTCACATAGAAAACAAAAAATACAGTTGTGTAAGTAAACTTAACATAACAATAGATGTTCATATAGATCACCACTGTAGTAGCCTAAGCTACACAGAACTCATTCCACCAAGAATCAGACATTTGGACAGTATTCAAAGCTTTTGGGTGCCTTACATTCACTCATATGTCCAAGATGACACAACAGCATGCCATGATGAAAGTGGACATGACATAGCATCAAAAATTCAAAGCTTTCTTGCATCACAGAAAAGGGAGGCATAAGCCGTAAAATAATTAATTAGTTATGTGCTAGGAGAAATGGGAAATTTGTTTAGAATGCAGGCCTGGATCAACCACTTAACTCTTTTCATAAACAAGTGAACAGATGTATATTGTGGTTATGAGAACATCTGTATTAGCACCACACAATCTTCAAGTACCCAGACTTGAGACAATAGTCAGGGTCAGTGGAAAAGAAGACTGCAGATCCTTGACACAGTTTACCTGAATCAGGCAGTCATCCAGATAAGGGTAAACCTGGATGCCTTTTGTCCTGCAGAAGACATGTACTGGGGCCAGCCACTATAGAAATGTATGGGCACAGTAGACAAACCAAAGGACAGAGATGTGACAGTGTGTCCTACCTTCTCAGAAGCACAGATAGCTCTTGTGGGCTTTTGCAATACAAATGTGAAGGTAAGCATCATTTAGATCTAAAGTACTCAAAAACATTTGAGGGGAACAACATGGGCAGAAGCTTTCAAAGGATTAACATTTTGAACTTGGAAACCAATATAAACCAGCTTAGTCTTGAAAGATCCAAGATAGGCCTCCAGGTTCTTCTTGACTTGGAAAAGAGAACAGTTTTGAATAACATCCTGTGTCCCTTTAGGGACTGGATCTAGAGTCCTGAGTCAAAGACTTACCTGAGTGAAGGCTTCTTGTGGATGACCTTTTGGAATGGAATAAATACCCATTGATTTTGACAGTGGGAGGCAAACTGCAGTTTGTAGCCTCATTTTATTATGTTTATGACCCATTTATCCTGAGTAATATTTGTCCATTCTTATAAGAATAAGGAAAGTCTTCCCCCAAATTTTGAAGAAGCAGGGGAGGGAAGACTGAAAGGTGCAAAGAAGGGAAGGGATAGATATGGGAACTGGGGGGGTGCTTAACTGAGTCATGGTTGCTCCTTGCTGGGAACCTGGGGTCGGGACCCATAAGCCCTGTTCCCTTTGCTCAGCTTGCCATCTTTTATGCTGTTTTTATTGTTTATCCCTTCTGGTCCTTCTACCTCTGAGTTGAGAGCAAGTAAAGGACTAGGGCTTGGTAGGATAATTCCTGCTAAATGTCAGTGACTGAAACTGTAAAATGTCTGACAGTTGCATAGACCTAACCTTGTCCTCTAGGTCTTTTGAAAATGGTTTCAGCCTTAGGGCCAAAAAAAAAAACTTCTTGCCCAGAACTGCATTTAGGAGTTCAGACTTGACATGCTCTGGAAGGGGGTATTCCCTTAACCAAACATGCTTATGAATGACTGACCCACTGACCCAGAGGCAGTCTCCCTTGCTTGATAACTCTAAAGCATAAAAATCACAATGCAAAGAGTGCTTAGCAACCTGGAAACAATTGCAAATATCAAAAATTCTTTAGAGAGCTCCATTCTCCATCCTCTCCAGTTTTTCTTCATTTGGTCCAGAAGGGTCTCCAGAAACTTGCCCATATGGAACTAGCAACTGACTGCTCTCATGACCAGGGTGAGAGGAGTGTACAATGATTTGTCAGATCTGTCAAGGATGATCAACCCAGTGGAAGTACTCCCTCGTTTTATGTATAACCTCCCCATAAGTGAAAGCCTCAGGTGGTGAAGTCGAGGCAGGATTATTCAGACTTAAGCCTGTGAACCTGTGGAAACTTGGTCAACAGATGCCAATTCATCCTAATCAGTGTCAAAGGAGTCAATGGATTCCAGAGGGGAAATGTCCATCTTTCTTTTCCCAGGAAATAATCCTGTAGCAGGAGTTTTGACAGGATCTCACAATTTGTATGATGTCTTCAGCCAGTCTGAGTAGATCTTGCTAGTAGGGCTGGTGAGTTTGAGTCAAAAGGCATAAACAGTGGCAAAATGGAAGCAGCCTTTTTAATTCTGGTCTTCGGTTAGGGTCTGGGTGTAGCACTGGATTACTGAGGCCAAGCTATGAATGGGCAGCTATGGCCTGTGCTCACTTCTCTTATGCTTCATCTCTAACCTGGGAGATTCTGCTCTCCCACTCGAAGAACTAGTGTGGGATTCGACAGCTGAAGCTTGCAAAGTGATCCCAGACCCAACACATGATGCACGTCCTTTGACCTATGTGGACATGGAGGGGAGGCTGTTAGAATATTGGACTCTGTCGCCAGTTGGGACTGTGAAACCATCGTTTTCCTTCGACAATCATGAGTCTGGGTGATGCTTTTGACTGGCATATCATTATCATCTGCTACCCCAACTTGCTTAGGACTCTTCTCCCTTTGTCTACGAGAGGAAATCAAAGTCAGTGGAAAGTACAGTTGTGTACACTTACCATAAATGTAGATGTTCGAGTGTATTCACTGTTGCAGTCATCACATTTGGGTCATCCAGGACAACCCCCAAGTAGATGCCAAACAAGAGCAGTCCCAGGACTGAACCCTGAGGTACTCCACTTGTCTGGAGCTGGATTTGGAGTTGGCTACTTTTACAGTGTGGGTTCTGTCAGTAAGCCAGTTGGCAACCCATCGAGTGATGTAGGGATTAATGCACAGCTTAGTAAGTCTATATATGATTCCAGAATGGGGGATGGTGTCAAAGGCTTTGGTGAAGTCCAGATAGGCTGTGTGGACCGCCTTACCCTCGTCCACGGCTCTGGAGACTGATTTGAAGTCAGTCAGGTTCAGGAGACAAGATCGGCCCTTCACGAACCCAAACTGGATGGGGTCCAGTGTTTGAAGGTTGCTAATGTCTTTATTTAGAAGTTCCATGATAATACGTTCCATGGCCTTGTAGATCACGCTTGTCAGACTGATGGGGTGGTATTTCCCAGGATCCAAGGTGGATCCCCCCTTGTGGAGTGGGATAACTATAGCTGTGAGCCACTCAGTGGGCACAAAGCCTGAGGTGAGCCTATGATTAAACATGACACTTAGGTGAGGTGCCGTTTCATTTTGTCGTTCATGTAATATACAGCCCAGGATGTCATCTGGTCCCATGGATGCTGTATTCTTAGCTTTGGAGAGTGCGTTTTTTACCTGTGTGGCCGTTATTACCAGAATTTGGCAATCTAACCATATTGAGATGGGCCGTTTAGGGGGTAATGGGGGGGGTGAAGTTGGCACTGAATTGATCTGCCAGGATATTGGCAATATCCTTGGGATCAGTATATTTAATGCCATTCTGTTGTAGCTCTGAGCAGATCTGAGCATTGCCATTTAGATTCTTGACATAGTTATAGAATGCCTTGCGGTTGTCTTTGAAATCTTTGGCAATTTTATTTTCATAACTAACATTGGAGGATTTTATGAGGGATCTCAGCTTCTTACTGAGGCTGGTAAGGGAGTTTTTGCATCCTGGGATTTTCCTCTTTTCTGCAACAGTTTCTTCCTTTTGTTGTAAAGTTTGTTTATGGCAGGGGACCACCAGATTGGCTTCCTTTTTTTGGAGGAGACCATCTTGGTTTTATTTGGGATGGCACAATTCATGCACGAGTGGATGTGCTCGTACAGTGCCTTAGTGCAGGATTCAGCAGTCAAACTTTCAGTTCCCATCTGCATGGGTGTCATGAAGTTTGTCACTTCTGACTTGAGTAGCATAAAGTTGGCTTTGGAGAAATTTTTTATGGAAGTTTCCTTACTGGGGGGTGGGGGTGGGATATTGAGGGTGATTAGCTTATGGTCAAACCTGACCGAGGGGGTGACCATAGGTGTAGAGCATCGATTTCCCATGTTGGTAATGACCAGGTATAGGATAATGGAGCCCCTGGTGGGACTTTGGATTAGTTGATCCAAGGCATTGGAATTTATGAATTCCAAGAACCGTTGGGCAAAGTTGCTGGTACACGAGTAGTTTTCCCAGTTAATGGCAAAGTAGTTGAAATCACCCAGTATTAGGGTGTTCGGTTGTATCTTAATATTTTCCAGTATGTTTAGAAAGAAGTAGTGAGGATCTATACATATGTGTGTGAGTGTAATTATATGTATGTTTACACACATACACACACAAACAAACTCTGTCATTCCTGGCTGCTGTGTTTTACAGACATGTTGCATATTAACCAGCAAATGGTATACATTAGCTTGGGTGTCCTCTTTTTGTTGTTTAGCTTTTTATGTGCACATTTTATGTATTTATTTCATTGGAATCATAGGAAGTTCAAAGCTGCTGAGTCTTGACACAGTTATGCCTTGGCAGTTATCACTTTGACTCTACCTTCCCTCTCAAGGAGGTCTAAGCCAGGCAAGTCTGGTGTGAATTTATGAATACCCATCCAATTATCTGGTTCCTGTTTGAAGGAAGATAGTGCATTGTGCCACTTTACCTGCAGGGGGAAATCTATTCCAGAGATGAGGGAGATGCTGAGTAAAGAATTTGCCCCTATAATTTGTTAATATAATAATTTGGTAATGTGAGTTGTCAAGGGACCCTTCACTGCCAGTTGTTCAGTAATATTACTCAGAGTATTTGTTGTATGCGAGGTATTCATAGGTTCATAGGTTAGTACTAGGCTAACTGCCCTTGCGAGCCAATTGTCCCTTCTGAGACTCAAACCCTGCATCTCATGTTTGTAAGGCAAACACCTTAACCATTAGGCCACTCCCCGTGAATATGGCTTGCAGCTGAACAGCATACTCTGCACAGTATGGCAGAGCAGTAGTGCTTGTTCATTATACAATTCAGAGACTTGCATAATTTTCATTCCTCTGAACTGTGTTAAAGCTCTCCTCCAGACCTCTATGAATCATCATTCATGTAGGTTGCGTAACTGCCGAGTAGAATGTAGCCGTGTAGTGCTAAGCTGAAGATCTAGAGTCTGCTTAGTTAGAGAAACTAAATTCCCTACTGAAATGAATGTGTGCAGTATGATTAATAGCTGCAAGCACCCTTCATGAAAGTTGCATAATATGACTGTATGAGATATTGTACAACTTTCCTATTTTCAAGGACATCTGTGATATACAGAGGCCTAATATGCATATGCCATGCCCACAACCTTGCTGCTTACCTGTGAGTCACTGTGCACCTGAGCAGTGAGGTCTTAGTTTTTGCTGACATACAGACTGAGGCTTAAGAATTGCTTTACATTTGCATAATGTGCAGAGTCACGCAAAGCAACCTTCTTTAATATGTAAATAATTTATGAATACCACCTCTTGTTTCAGCACAGAGTGATTTCTAGAAGCATAAAACAATTTGGCATCCACATTTTGTGATATATCTGCTCATCATTCTGTATACTATACAAACACCCATGTTAGGGACCTGACTTACACCAAAAAAATTAAAAAAGACTTACTGAAGTTTGGGATAGGTAACTCAACATAGTCCCGGCCTATGGAGTAAGTTAAAACTACAGGTCAAGATAAATACTACTTTGTGTACTTTTAAGGGAAGTTGTGATGACTGGATGGGTAACAGATTTACACCAGGTTATCATGCATGGTCCTGGTTGATTTTAGAGGTTGGCACTACTAAGCAGTCATTAAAGAGTCTACTTAAAGGTGTATATGGCTAGACCTCTTGCAGTTCTTGTGATTACTTGACTAATATTGTTCGTATGTTCCTGTCTGACTCAGCAAGTCATCACAGTGAATTTGGCATTTAAAGGATAACTGCTTTCACATATTAATGCATTCTTATAATGAGAATGCTTTTCCATCCCTTTAATTTGACCTTGAAAGCATCACATACAGTATAAAGAAAGCATGCTTTCCTTTATGCACATCTTCCAGAGACTAACTGTGCACCATTTGATTCTCCTGAGCATTTCTCATTGTTTGCTTTTTGGAATTTTTTGGAGTATCCAATGCATCATTTCCCCATGAACTTGTGATTTCAAAGAATTAGTAAAGTTACCTTGCTTGTAGGTTTGTTACCATACCTGAAGTGCTTTGTCACACTTGCATGACTTACCATTTGCATCTGTGTATGTGGAGCACAAACAATTAGGACCTTCATTCTAATTGCAAATGTTTTCTGTGTACTTCAAAAAGAAAAAAAAATCAGTGACATCAGCTCCAGGAACACATGACACAGCCATAGACTTAAATGGGCAGATGTCTCCAGGGAAAACCCTACATTTATTTGGGCCGTCGTTTCAGAAGAAGTTTTACAAAACTGTTTACTGAAAAAGCAGCCCAAATAAATACTGGCAAACTATGGAAAAATGCATCACAGCACTTCTCATCAGATGCCAAGATGCAGCTCTTCATTGTAACAAAACGCACAAATTTTGTGCTTAAATAAAAAACAGCATTTCACTGTCTATAAGAGAATGTATTCACCACCCTATTTATTTGATTTAATTTCTCTTGTTTTTTGAGAGTTCTTCCTTGGGCGGCAGCAGTGGTGCAGCAGTTAGTGTCATCTCACAGCAAGAGGTTCTCTGGTTTGATTCTTGGCTGGGGTGCCTTCTATGCAGAGTCTGCATGTTTTCCCTGCTGTTGCATGAGTTTCCTCTGGGTGCTTCAGTTTCTTCCCACATTCCAAAGACATGCAGTAGGTGGATTGGACACTCTAAATTGGCTATAGATGTGAGTGTGTGGTACAAATGAGCTACTGTGGTAGGGCTAGCCACCCGGAGGTATAAACCATGGCTCGAGATTATTGTCACTGTTGAAGTGACACCTCGACCCCATGTAAAATGGGAAAAGAGGTTGAGGATGGATGGATTGATTTTTTTCCTTAAAACATAAAGGTAGGTGTGTGTGTGTTTTTTTTGTTTTTTAAATCACAAAGTCATGTTTTAGGTGAACTGGTGATCTTGCAAATTCTTGTAAGCTTGTGTGCCTTCTGTGAACACAAGCTTTTTTCTGTGAGTGTATCCTGTGATAGTCTGGCATTCTACCCAAGAATAGTACTCTGTCTAGCAGTCACTGGGTACTGAGATATAATGAATCTCCCATGTCATCCTGTAGTGAATGAAATAGGTATTGGATAATGAATGCACATCTGATATATGTTGGGTGTGTATATTTACATTCATTTGTACCAAATAAATGCTAATCTGTTAGTTCAAATTTAAAGTAAGAAAGAATATTTCATACTCTGTTCTACTTGAATGAAGCCAAAAGGGTCAAACACCAACATCATTACTACCACAAAGCATCCAGTGACAGGTAAGGTTTGATATGTTGTATTTGTTAAGTAGCAGTTTAAAAACAGGTTATTGTGCTAAGGTCTTTGAACTTAATTTGGAACTGTAACCAGAGCATAACACAATGTGTATTAATACCTTCACATGTATGAGTAAATCAGTCACTCATTCCTTGAAATTATTCTTGATCCAACATTCTTGTGTTTTTTCTTTTGTGTAGGAAAACAGTTTAAGTGTGCTGTGTGTGACTACACTACAGCCCAGAAGCCACAGCTCCTGCGACATATGGAGCAACATGCTTCCTTCAAGGTAAACATGATCTTTGTTTTCTCTGATACCCTGTACAGTTTATATAAATGCATACAGATATTGACATTAATTTTAGTAGTCACTACATTTGCATTTATTTTTGATAGATAGCCAAGATAGACATAACACATTCATAATATACTACCGAACCCTCATATACTTGTAGAAAATGGGAAAAGGTTTTTTGGTTTAGTAGAAAATGGCTGCAGTATTGCAGTCTTTTGGGTGAATATTTTTATTTATTTATTTTTACATTTGTTAACTGGGAGAGTCCAACTGGACGAGGTGCATTTACAGTGGTGGCCCAGGGAGAAAAGCTCCACAATTAGATACAATCCTTCTTTGTATTTTCGGCTTTTCCCGGTTAGGGATTGCCACAGCGAAACTCCGGTCCACTAATGATTGGCAGTCGATTTTTATGGTGCCGAGTTGCCAGCCTGACGCCCAACCTTCAGCGAAGACACACCCATTCACGTATGTCTTTCGGAGGCCACTCGACTGTGGAGAGGACATGCAGACTCCACACAGAAAGCACTCCAGCCGAGAATCAAACAGGAGAACCTCTTGCTGTGAGGTAACAACACTACCGCTGTAACACCGCAGATCACAATTAACAATAAATAGACAGACAATAATAGCAGAGACATACATAATAGCAATGGTGAGTTAAAACTGTCCTAATAAAACATGAAATAGATACAAGTCTATAAGTCTAGAGCTTATTATCTTGTATGTCTGTAGTAGTAGATTAGGAAGAAGGCAAAGTGGAATAAGAAATGAAGTGATCATTATGTTATACATAATATATATTTTGAATGTTTGAAAAGTAATTAGACAGTAAGAGTAATGAAGCACATTTATTGCAAACCTGCATGCGTTTTTGGAAAACTGAGAAGCACAATGAAATGTTTTGCTGTTACAGCTTTAATAACACCTGAAATGAAGACATTTGTGCATTTCTGAATCTCTCATCTGTGCAGAAATGTAATATGGGTGCAGTCCTAAAGGTAGTTATCAAAACAGATTGGGCTCTGTACTAGATGGAGCTAAACATATGATCTGATGTTGTCGAGCTAGGCTTTTATCCATAATGCTCCTCTCACATTACCTCAGATCTCATTTACCTCTTTGTGTGTCAGACACATTCAACCACTCTCAAGCCTTGGCTTAAGATTTAAGGGTACTTTTCCGTTATCGGGTTAAAAGGTCTTATGACCACGGTAACTTCTTATAGTGGCATTCGCATGTAATTCACTGTAAACAACAAAAAAAGAATTCACTGTAAACAACAAAAAAGTAACATGTGAACTCCACTACTTTATAGTCTTCTCTTACTTGTGTAAAATAATGGTTTACAGTCCATTAGTCATTTAGAAGAGATCTTCTTAGAAACTTTCTTTCCCAATGTAACTGGGGCAAATGACAAGAACAGAATCTATTGTGATGGACTAGGTTCTACGCAAGTAGAATCAGCGATGACTGTGAACATGTAGTTCACTGCACAAGTATTCTTCTTTATGGGTGCCATTCGGGACAAATACTAGCAATTGAATGATTGATTTAGATGAAGCCACTGGTGGCTACCTTGGGGATAAAAGAAAGATTTCTTCTTAGAGAAACTTTTTATGAGTGATTAAGTACAGTACAACCGATATGATATGAAGCTTCAAATTTCTCCTTACAGAAGTGACAGCAACTAAAAAAAAAAAAAACTTTACCAATACACCATTTACCAAAAAGAAACAGGCATAACCAGGGCTTGCTAGCTTTGGTTGTATTGCAGCATGGAGTAATCCCTGCTGCTGGCATTTGTATTAACATCAGAATCAGAGTGTGGAATGTGCGCTGTCATTGCTCGTTTGGAAGTACCATCCAATTTTACTTGTTGTGGGGGGGGGGGGGATTGATCAAGTCCATATGACAAGTTATACAGACTGACTCGTTACAAGGCAGTAAAAAAAGGGTACTTTGTCTTCATGTATGTTTCTTTGTCTTTCAAAATAAGTGGTTCAGGGCTATGCAATGTGCAATCATTGCATGTGCGTTACACCTGTTGCCTCGATAACTTTTTCCTTCATTTTTCTCTTGATAAGGTCCTTTTTCTCTTCTAGTAAATTTCTTCTTTTCAATTTCTTCTCTACAGTTGGTAGTCCTGTCATTGTACTATTGTTGGTACTCCCCCTTTACCTTTTTTAAGGTAGTCCTCTTTAACATAGTTGGTATTTTCTCTTTTTTCTGTTTATATATATGTATATGTATATATATATATATATATATATATATATATATATATATAATATATATATGTATATATAAAAGCTTTATTTCCTGTTTTGTGTGTGTGTGAGTGTGTGTTTGTGAGTGTGACTATTTAAACCTCTGCTCATTGTGGCAGAAAATGGTGTCTCTCCAGCCAAATTTTTGAAAGGCACCTCAGGTTTTAAGAGGTGACTTAAATGGCAGGGCAAAATGCCCAATTCCAACAGGCATACATTGTGTGTATACTGTCTAGACAAAGTTTATTTGCAAGAGAATTGCTCTTTCTGTCATGGTTTCTCTTGCAGGACTCTTACAGAACATAAGAAGAAGCTCATTCTAAAAGGCCTTTTGAAGAGCGACTTTGAAGAGGCCATTTATGTGTCAAAAACAGAAGTTAGTTCATCTTCTTCATCATCTCCTTCCTCCAGGAAACATCCTTCTTCAGTTCCTAGCATTTCAGAACCTTCCAAGAAGGCTTCAAAGCACTCTTTTGGTGCTGATGAGTTCAGCGGCACCAAAAGTAGGACATGACTCGAAACCAAGAAAAGCTTGGGAGCCGACATTGGTTTCATCGGCTCCGACAGACAAACCGGTACAGAAACAACCACAATTTATCTTGATACCAAGATCTAGTTACTCTCCTTCAATTGATCCTTTTAAGGCTAGACCTCCCAGCCCCTCCATTGATGTCAGACCCCCTAGGTCTCCATTAACTGCATCAGTTCAGTCCACTAAGAGTCTCTCCGATGATGGATCAGCTACTTACAGCAAGGGGGTTGTCATTGGTTCCTAGCCAAGCTGGTGTCAGAACCAGTCCTACCACGACACCACCTGTTCCTCCTCCAATTCCTATTAAGACATTGGAGCCTTCGATTCTGACACATCCAGCGTCAGCTGTCTTTATTCCAGTAGCAGCTTGATCTCTGGTACCAAGAGCTGCCTTGAGTTCCTCCAGCCTTTCAGCACAGGAGGCCTCCCGGGATAGAGTCTCCTTGTTGGAGTCCGAGGTGCATGGGTCGGCTTCTTTAACTTTAGAGCCGTCCATGACCATTGGTGCTTCAGCATTTGCAGAATTGAACCAGACTTCTGTTTCCGGGCTTGCCTCCCCAGTGCGGGGTGGGACCTCAGTTCCTAAGGAGTCTATTTCGGTTCCAGGCTTCCATCCCTCTACGGGGGAGGGGGGGGCAGCTTTCTGAATCATGGAGAAGGCCTTGTCTATTGGGGACTCAGTCTGTGCCATCCCTGTTGGGACAGATCTTAACATCCCCTCATCCGGAGCTCCCATCAGTCTCAACCCCCTGGACAGAGGGCAGAAAAGCCCAAGGAAAGACTCACCTTGGTGGTTTCCTCTTCGGATACTTCCCTGCAGCATCCCCCCTGATGAAGTACCTGCGAAGAGAAAGTGCAAGAGGAAGCAGTTAGACTCCCAGGAGGAGTCTTTCACCGAAGATACTGACCTTGATGAAGGGGAAGGTCCCCCTAGGTTACCCCCTGATGTTTCCTTCGGGGACAGCCTGGAAATCTTAAGCTCTAGACGGGTTCAGACATAGCCATTAGAATGCATTCCTAGATGCACTTGTGTGATTTTGTGGAGCCATTTAAAACATCATTCATCAACACTCCATTTGATGGGTCATCCCTTTTTTGGCCTCAAAGACACTCTTGCCAGATGTGAAAAGAATGGGAAGACTCTTTCTGCTATGGGTGTACTTTTCTCCACTCCTCAGAGGCCCTACTCTAGGAACCAGAGAAGTGGGAGACTATGGTTTAGAAAATCCCAAGGACCCTTCCATGATTCACGTGGCAAAGACTTTCCCAGGGGCAGAAGGGGAAGTAATGGAAGATGCCGCCCCAGAGGCAGAAGTGGCCCACAGAACCAGGGGTCCAGAGATTCTTTTTCTGATACTTCCTACCAGCACCCCTGAAGGGAGGCCAGATTGCCGTCCTCTGGAGGCAGTCAGGGGATGACTATCCCTGCACCAGCCCGCCTGGCAACTAATAACTTCGGACAAATGGGTACAGGGAATAATATCCAGAGGTTACAAAATCCCACTATCCATACATCCAAAAACCCAGCAATACTCCCAGATGTTCCACCCAGTCACAGGGAAGCAGAAGCTCCTGAAATTCAAAAAGTGCTCGACAAAAAAGTCATCCAAAAAGTCCCACCAGACCAAATAGGATCCGGGTTTTACTCAAAATTGTTTTTAGTGCCCAAAAAAACAAGGGACTGGAGACTCATCTTGGATCTCTGCCAGTTCAACAAGACAGTATAGCAAACCAAGTTCCGGATGGTCTGTGTACATGCTTCCATGCTTGAAAAAGACAATTGGATGTGCTCTGTAGACCTCCAGTACACTTATTACCCCATAAAAATGGACAAACGCTCCAGGAGATGTCTTTCAAGAATGCAACTGCAGTCATAACATATGGGTTGTCCTGCCTCAGGCAGCCCTCGGTCGGCCGGATTCCAAAGTCTGGGTCCGGCGTCGGCTGGTGTCGCCTCCTCTCCGACGTCAGAGCGGCTGGAGTATAAAGGCATCGGCCTATGCCATCTTCTTCAGTCTTTCTTGCCGCGCGGTGCCCGAAGCAGAAGCAGTCGCAAGTGCCGGTCGGTCAGCTCCTGTGTTTTCAGTACCGAAGTCATCTAAAAGCTAAGTACCCGTTAGAACATTTTTCTTGCCTCAGCCGATGTCAGAACAAATTGAGAAAGTTAATAATTGTTTGTCTTGTGGTAAACAAATACCTCATAAGGACTTCCATTCTTACTGCCTTCCTTGCCTGGGCCCAGACCACGATGTCTCGGCCTGTGCTGCCTGTGCTTGCTTTAATAAGCGCACTCTCAGGCGCTGGGCAGAATTTGCCGAAGACTTTTTCGGTGAATCTTTCGCATATATTATGCCGTCGGATCAACCGACAACTCAATCTACCAAAAAACGAAAGGACCGGGACCGACATCCTCGGCCCGCGTCCACCACCGATGCAACTCCTAAATCCTCCGCTAGTGCTTTGGTCCCTTCGGAAGCGGTAATTCAACCGCTCCAGGCCGACGACACAGCGTTAACACGTCCTTCGGTCTCGGAGACCTCTCCGGTGCCGGTTGTTGATTTTCCTCCGGAAACCGAAGTTCTGGATCTAGCCGACACCATTCCCGTAGACAAGGTTACTCCTGCACGTGGGGCTGCAAGGCCTCCTGTATCCATGTCCATCAAGGCCTTTGCACGTGCTAAGGCCGCCAGCCAGGCCAAGGCCCATCCTAAACCTGCTGCTCAGGCCCCTTCTTCTGATAAACAGATCATGTCTCTGGCTGCAGATCTTATTTCTCTTATCAGGGGGTCTCAGCTTCACCCAGACAGAGGTTCTCAGCCACCTGCAGAGAAAAGGCCCAGAACTGAGTAGGCTGACAACCTCTCTTCAGATGAAGCCTCTGGGGATTCTAAGCATTCAGATACCCAAGAAGAATCCTTCCAGGCCTATGAGGACTCTGATGCTGAGGAATCAATTCCCTCTGCCTCCCCTCCAGAGGATTTCTCGTTTGGTGAAGTCCTGCACTCTATGAGGGAACATTTTAAATGGCAGGGTCAGGAATTCTCAGATTCCAGGAAAAGGCTATGTACCTTCCTCAAGCTTCCCCAGCACAGACCTTTAGCTATTCCTCCTGTTATGGATGTTTTGGATGATGTTTTCTCTGACTCCAGTGCTAACCCTGATTCTCTCCCCCCCTGCTCCTGTCAAGCCAGACAGATATTATAGGGTCCCTGACACTCACAAACATCTCTTTAAGGCCCACTCTGTGGATTTAGAAACTATTTCACAGGGCCCCAAGGGAGTGGCTACTTCCACTGCCAAGAATCCACTGCCAGCGGATAGGGAAGCTAGGTCCCTGGAGAGATGGGGTAAAAAAGTTTATACCTCTACCACCCTAGCCATGAGGTCACTTAACTGCCTTTTTCATATGTTCCAGTACCAGGATTTTTTACTGGATGATTTACAGAAAAAGCTAGCCTCTCCTGAGCCTATTGATAGAAAAGCATTGCAGGATCACATACATAACACTCAGCAGGTTAACAATCATTTTCTTCAGTGTGGTTATGATGCATTGGAGGCTTCATGTAGGGCAGCTATGACTGGGGCTGTGATACGTAGACATGCTTGGTTAAAAGATCAGCCATTGCCAGACCATGTTAAAGTAAAGTTACTTCATGCACCTCTGGAAAAACAGAAGCTTTTTGGTGCTAATGCACAAGATGTGTTGAAATCCATTGAGGAAAAAGCTAAGTCAGTACAGACAGTCAAGGATTTCCTCCAGGTTCAACCACCCAGGTTCAGCAGAAACTGGCTTTCAAAGAATTGGTCCTTCCCAGACTCTGACAAGTTTCAAAGGGGAAAAAACAGGCGTGCCCGAGGTAGAGGGCAATACCGAGGATCCTACAGGGGCCGCCAATGGCAACCTCCAAATCAAAGAAGTGGTGCAGGCAGCCCAGCTGCACCACAAGGACAATCACAATGACTTGACTTTCATTCCGCCTACAAAGGCTCAAAAAGAAGCACCTTTGGGCAGAAAATTATCCTTATTCTCAAAAAACTGGCATATCTTAACCAAGGACAACTGGATTCTGGATTTAATAGACAAGGGTTACAGATTCCACTTCCATACTTTACCAATAAGACAAGGCATGCCAAACCTGCCACATCATCAAAAGGCAGAGGCACTCACTCAAGTTTCAAAGCTGTTAAGTATAAAAGCAATAGAAAGGGTTCCTCCTCAGGAACAAGGCCAGGGATTTTATTCAAGACTGTTCCTTGTTCCAAGAAAAGAAAACAAATGGAGGCCTATACTGGACTTGTCTACTCTAAATACTTTTCTCATTGTGCCAAAGTTCAAAATGCTGACGTTGCAGCAACTCCTTCCCATGCTGGGCAAGGGGTCTTGGCTGGTCACTCTGGACCTCAAGGAGGCATACCTGCATGTCCCAATCAGACAAAGCTGCAGAAGATACCTCAGATTTCTTGCAGGGACAGAGCATTATCAATTCTCAGCATTGCCGTTTGGCTTATCTACTGTGCCCAGAGTGTTCACGAAATGCCTGGCATCAGTAGTGGCACACTGCAGACTCCAGGGGATTCAAATATACCCCTACCTGGACGACTGCCTCATACAAGCCGACAACAAACAAACCTTAATAGCAAACTTGGACTATGTCACTCAACTACTGCAGGCCTTGGGATACACAGTCAACATTCAAAAGTCAAGACTACTGCCATCCCAACAGATTATTTTCCTAGGAGCCAAACTGGACACAGAAACTCAAATGGCCTACCTCACAGAGGAGAAACAACAGCAGTTACCAGAGTACTTCAAAGGCCTAGCAAAGCTCTCCCAGCTGACTGCAAGGAAAATCCTGCAGGCCCTGGGTTTCATGGCATCTTGCATTCTTCTGATACCTTTGGCAAGACTTCATATGAGAAAGCTGCAACGGTACTTAAAAAGCTTATGGTCCCAACACAGCCAGAGCCTAGAGGATGTAATCCCACTCATTCCATGTCTGCAAAAAGAATTTTTGTGGTGGGCTCAAGCAAGTCAGTTAAACAAAGGCATGTCCTTCAACAAACCTCAAGCAGGTCAAATGATTACAACAGACGCCTCAGATCATGGATGGGGGGCGCACATGGAGGGCAGATGCATTCAAGGTCTATGGACACCAAGGGAAAGACATCTGCACATAAACCAAAAAGAGATGTTGGCAGTGATACATGCAATCGAGACTTTCGAACAAGCACTACAACAAGGACATTTGCTAATAAGGACAGACAACACCACTGTCATGTGGTATATAAACAAGCAGGGAGGCACTCATTCTTATCCCCTCTGCAGACTAACAATGATTCTCTGGGAAAAATCCCTGAGTCTGAAGATACATTTGCAATCCCAGTTTGTGCCAGGCAAGGACAATGTACTGGCAGACAAGCTGAGCAGAAATTTCTTGGATCCACATGAATGGATGCTGCATCCTCACATTTTCTCACAAATAACAAAGACATGGGGAATACCAGACGTAGATCTCTTTGCTTCTCACATGAATCATCACCTAGAAAAGTTCTGCACAAGGACCCACCATCCTATAGCCTGGAAAACGGATGCTCTTTCCTTCAGCGGGAATTCCCTAAAAATTTATGCATTCCCTCCTCTACCTCTGCTGACCAAGGTGATACTGAAGATCAAAGCAGAACAACCAACAGGCATTCTGATAGCTCCAGACTGGCCAAGGCAACACTGGTACCCATTGCTGTTGAGCATAACTCGGACCAAACCATGGCCTCTGCCCCTATGGCCCCTACTTCTAACAACACAATTACAGGACTGTCCATCAAAACCTGAAAACATTGCATCTGAAAGCCTGGAGGTTACCATGACTCCTTCCGCTATCTCTCTTTCCAAAAAAGTTCAAGAGATCTTACTGGAAGCACGCAGACCTTCCACCAGAAAAACCTATTCAGCCAAGTGGAAGAGATTCAGCATCTGGAATACCAACAGAGGTCAGGATACAACATTACTGAGTATACCTCAGATATTGGAATACTTGGCAGAAATGTTTCATACTGGACTCTCATATTCTTCTATAAAGATTCACGCCTCAGCAATCTCAGCAAAATACAATTGTGATCCACCAGTGTTTTCACATCCTTTGCTAAGGCAGTTCCTAAGAGGGATAAAGAATATCAAACCTCCCAGAAAATAGCCAGTACCTGCATGGGACCTCAATTTTGTTTTGGAAAAATTAACTCTTCCTCCTTTTGAGCCAGCAGCAACTTCAGAAATGCAATTTCTATCATGGAAAACGTTTTTTCTATTGGCAATCACATCTGCAAGAAGAGTCTCGGAGATACAGGCACTCATGGCAGTACCTCCCTTCCTCATTTTTCATCAGGACAGAGTTTCTCTAAGAACCAATCCTACTTTCATGCCAAAAGTAATTTCCAGGGTATCTCTAAATCAAGCTATTCACCTGCCTACTTTCTTCCTCAATCTGCAAAACAGGGGGGGAAAGCTGCTGCATACTTTGGACATACACAGGCAACTGCGTTACTACTTGGACAGAACTAAGGCCACCAGAAAGTCTGACCAACTGTTTGTAGCCTATGCTGCTGGAGTACAATGAAAAGCAATCTCCAAACAAACAGTTTCAAAGTGGATTGGACACTGCATCAGATTCTACTATTCTTTCCATGGAAAAGGTGTGCCAGCCAATATTAGGCCACATTCCACCAGAGCTATAGCCACATCCACAGCTTTCCTAAGAGGAGTGGCTACAAAGGACATTCTAGAGGCTGCTACATGGAGCTCCGTGCATACATTTACCAAGCACTACAACCTGCCCTTATACTCCAGATCCCGAGCAGGCTTTGCTTCGGCAGTCCTGCAGGGCATTTTAGCTACACCATCCCTTTCTTAGTTCCATCCACCCCCAGCTTGGCTATGGTATTCAACCCATATGTTATGACTGCAGTTGCATTCTTGAAGGACATAGTACAGTTTTGTACCTACCATAAATGTAGATGTCCGATAGATATGCAACTGCAGTCGGATTTTCCCACCCTCCTACCCCTCTGCAACCTTCTTTATGGGTCCACTACCCCTTCCTATTAGCTGGGGGTACCTCCTATGGTGTATCTGTTTATTACTGTTGTGCATGTCTGGAATTGTTTATCCATTCACCAAATTTAGCCTTCCTAGGAGGGCACCTGGCATCTGGGGCAAGAAACACTGAAGAAGATGGCGTCTGCCGATGCCTTTATACTCCAGCCACTCTGACGTCGGAGAGGAGGCGACACCAACTGACGCCGGACCCAGACTTTGGAATCCGGCCGACCGAGGGCTGCCTGAGGCAGGACAACCCATATGTTATGACTGCAGTTGCATATCTATCGGACATCTACATTTATGGTAGGTACAAAACTGCACTGTTCCTGCCCTTCTACCTGGGAGCCAGTCATTTCCAGTTCAGAGCAGTGCCCTTGGGACTCACCTCAGCCCCCAGGGCATTCACCAAGTGCATGGCAGTGGTTGCAGATCATCTCAGACTGCAAGGATTTCTGTTTCTTCCATATGTTAATGATGGGCTCCTCACTGCTACCACCAGGCATCAGAATGGGCAAGAGATTACACTCTGCATCTCTGTACATCTCTAGGCATCACAATAAATTACAAAAAGACAAATTTAAAGCCTTCTCAACAATTAGAATTCATTGTGGCCTAGCTGGACACTGTTACAGGAATTGCTTCACTTGCACTAGAAAATCTACAGAGCATCAGATCTCAGGTCGGACAAATTACCCAAAGCAAAAGAGTTCCGGCCAGATTAGTCCTACAAGCATTGGGTTCAGTGGCGGCCTCAATCACTCTTGTTCCCTTAACAAGGTATCACATTTGAATCTTAAAGTGGTTACTTGCCTCCCAGTGGTCTCTGATAATCAACCAGTGTCTTACCTAATTGTGAATACCAATCACTGCAAACAGGATCTTTCATGGTGGCTCCATTCCAGCAAAATTTCCTTGGGTCAACCATTCAATCTTCCACAACCCCAAGCCATAGTGACCACGGTTGCTTCCCAGATAGGGTGGAGGGGCATTATCTGGGAAAGACAGTCTAAGACACTTGGTCCCAACTGGAGGGCAACTTGCACATCAATGTTTTGGAGATCCTATGGTGGTGAAGGAGATTTTTCATCGCCAGGGTCAACCTTGCTGTGATCTTTCTGCGTCCCCTATGAACAGCAGATGCAGCAGTTACTTTGCCCTAATCCCACCTCTGGGGGAGTCACCCAGAGTTGCTCTTCTCCACAGTTGCCCCCCTGCTGGTCTTCTCTATGCCTTTCCCCCAACTCTCTTGACTTTGCATTTTCTAAAGAAAGCCAAGAGGTCAGATAACTCAATAATCCTCATTGCCCCCTTTTGGCCTTGACAAGTTTGGCTTCCCTACCTGTGGCCTCATCTTCTTTGGAGACCATGGATACTGGACCCAGCTCCAGACCTGCTGTTCCATCCAGGAGGGTATGGTTCATCCGAACCTCCAACATCTCAAGTTCACAGCGTGGCTTCTCCAGTTCCCTTTATTGCCAGACATCCTTTCCTTTCCTGTCCTCTCCTGCCTGTCAAATCATTGTGGCCCATCACAAGCCTTCAACTAGGAAACTGTATCAAAGTAAATGAGAAAGGTTTGCAAGTTGGGCCCCTATGAATGGATTTGACCCTTATATGACCCTGATTCATAATGTTCTGGAATTTTTAGCTAAACTTTATCAATCTGATTACTCTTCCTCAACAATTAAAGTCCATCTAGCAGCAATCTCAAACTTTCATATGGATTTTGATGGGTCATCCCTTATGTCACACAAACTTTGTAAAGCCTTCTTAAAGGGAGCCCTAATGTTAATTCCTCCTTTTAAAGAACCCATTCCTCCCTGGGCTCTAACACCAGTTCTTCAGTCCCTTACTTTGACTCCTTTTGAACCATCACCTACTTGTGACTTAACGTTTTTGACTTAGTCACTAAAAATATAGTTTTCCATCACATCTGCCAGAAGAATATCTGAACTCAAGGCTTTGTTCTTCAAACTACCCTACATACTTTTTCACAAAGACAGAGTCTCCCTTAGGAGTAATCCATCCGTTTTTCCAAAAGTAGTCTCAGAATCGAATATCAATCAGACCCTTCAGCTACAAGTCTTTCTCCTCAATTTTTCCAACAAAGGGGAGTACTCCCTTCATTTATTAGACGTCCACAGACAGTTACATTTTATCTTCACAGAACAAAAGACTTCAGAAAATCCAACCAATTGTTTGTTTCCTTTTCCTCTCTTTCTTTAGGTAATCCAGTTTCAAAGGCTACCTTGGCAAAATGGCTTAGAGACTGTATTACATTTATTTGTCAGTCAAAAGGACTTCATCCTTCACACCCAGTTATGGCCCATTCAAGTAGAGCTGTGGCAGCTTTTGCAGTTTTTCATGCCAGAGCCTCTTTAGATGACATTTGTACAGCAGCCACTTGGGCTTCTCCTCATATCACTCATTACAAACTGGATCAGGTCTCTAGGGGACGGGCATCATTCCGTTCGATGGTGCTCAGGAATATTCTTCTGTGAGACCTCCCAGGATTTAGGTAGGTGGGGACTGTGTCCTACAGTCAAGGATTATGTGAAGATTGAAAACATCAGATAAAGAAGTTGTGTCTTACCATAATGTTTTCGATCTTCACTAATCCTTGACATCCCCACTCTCTGTCCCCTGTCTGAGACTCTTAGTGGATCACACTCTCTCAGGACTATCTTCATATTTTGGACACATATCTGGCATCTTCTTCCTATTTGCTGTTTGTCTGCCACTAGTTTAGGCAGACTTGATCTGAGGTAATTTGAGAGGAGCATTATGGGTAAAAGCCTAGGTTGAGAGTTTGGAAGGCGCAAACTGAAATAAATGGCTGAGTGGGTTCCAAGGCTCAGAACTGAGTCCACAGTCAAGGATTAGTGAAGATCGACAACACAGATGGAACATGGTAAGACATAACTTCTTTTTGACTTCTGCAGTGGGGGGGGGGGTTCTAAACTTATGGGGATTGAAAGGCAGAACTGCAAGTACTGGAATAAATTAATGAAGTCTGGCAACCTATTTTAAAGTTGAACCAGTCATATGTTAATTAAGTTTTATATATATTTATATATTGTTTTTGTCTTTTATGATTATTATATATATTTATATATTCTTATATATTTCTATATATATATTTTTTGTCTTTTATGATTATTTGCAATGAATATGCTGCAGTGGTATGGTACGGCAGTAGCGTTGTTACCTCACAGCAAGAGGTTCTCCCGTTCTATTCTCGGCTTAGCTTGGGAGTGTCTTCTGTGTGGAGTCTGCATGTCCTCCCCGCGGTTGGGTAGCGTTCAAAAAGACATGCGTGCGTAAATGGGCATGCCTTCGTTAAAGGTTGGGCGTCAAGTTGGCACCTCGGCATTTCGTAAAAGTCTACTGCAATCATTAGCGGACCGGAGTTCCACTGTGGCAACCCCTTACCGGGAAAAAGCCGAAAGACAACAACATGATTATTTGCAATGAAGCATTGATTTTTAATGATCTTCTTAATGAAGTAATTGTATATGTTTTTTGATTGGCTGGTGTTGGATATTTATTGTGTGGTTTTATGAAGTATTTTATTCTTGAAAAAGAGATTTGACTCGAAAGCTTGGATCATAATAAACCTGTTTGTATGTGGATGGTCGTGCTTTGACTTATTTTGTTGCTGCTACTTATATTTTTAGTCTATCAGCATGTTTAGCTGTTCTCCATCACCTGTTGTTTTTGTAATACTCTATAGAAGCTGACACATTGATAGTAAAATATAAGGGAGGTGTGCAGTGTCATCTTTTTGTTGCTTGATGGACCCAGGAGCACAGACAATGAGGTGTTCTATTATTTTTTGCCAGTTTCTTTTGGTTTAATTTCCCCAAGTCTTTTGGGCTTCTAATACCAGGATGGGAATAGACCCCTGTTGGGTTTGCATTTCTACCTTAAAATGAAGACATTCCACTTCTTCCTCTCTTTCAGTGGTATTTATTACACACGTGGGAGCCTACTGGAAAGTACCAGGGAGACTCCGCGAACAAAGGAATGCATAAGCTCATATGCTAGTGGTATTGCTGACAGTACAAAAATATAAACTAGACTAATTAAAATAGTACAAAAGACAATTAACCAATCAGTGGTTTACCCATAGGCTTGAAGCAGTTCACATTACTACATCTCTAGGCAAAGAAAGAAAATCGGATACACTTCCATATAAGGCACATTTCCTGCCATCAGACAGGCTCATGTTCTTCAGTACTTTTCCACTATTCACAGTTTACATAATAGTTCATAGTTCAAATCAACACATACAGGTTCTTCACATACTCAGTCTCCTTTGAACACATACTTTGTCCATTCATATTCTACAATCCCCCGTTTGATGCTGTGTAAGCATCACCATTTAATCTATCACACATTTGCCCTAGGTCTAACATAACCATGTGGCTAGTTCCTTCACCATTGTCACATATTTTAACTTCATCATCCATTACTGTAGGCCTATAAAACTTTGGCATCTTCTTAGTAGTCTTGAAAGACATTAATTTCAAAATCAATGCTTTGATTAAAAACACAAAAAGAAAAGCAACAAGAGCTAATACTGCAATTAATAGGATTAACTTTAAAAGTCCACCTCCCCAACCTGAAAACAGGTTAGTTAACCATGTCCACATTGAGTTATCGGTCTCCTTGGCCTTAGAGAGTTCAGAGACACTCTGAATAAGTTCGAGATGACTTTCAATTTCCTGCTGATTGTTAGGAATAAACATACAGCACTCCTCCTGGATTAAAGCACAAGTTCCGCCTTTCACCGCTAGAGTGAAATCGAGAGCCATACAATTTTGGAGGACTACAGCTCTCATGGCAGTCAGTTCATCAGTCACTAGTTCTAAAGCAGAAAATGTGGCATTGCTTAATACCTCAAGCAATTTAGACAGTTTTCTCAGTTCCCAGATTGATTTCGTTGCTCCGTATGCTAGGATTATACCAGCCCTTGATATGACATCACCCAAGTCCATATGAGATGGTCCTTTAGTGCCAGCATGAGCTAAGTCATGATGATAAATCCGTGATGCATCGATTTGGCCTAATGGATGGGTAGGCTTTTTAACCTCTCGCACATTCCGGATTTTCCCTTGGGGTAAGGCAGATGTATGTCGGATGGCTGGAACTAGATAACCTAAGAAGCAGCTACCAGACCAGTTCTCCGGTAGCCATTTATAGGCTCTTCTTCCACATATAAAATAACATTCTTGTACCAAGGTGGTAATTTGAAGAGTGGTCACTGCCCGTGTTTATGCCATTGAAAATGACAAGAAGTACAATTTTACGAGAACCAAATAATGAGTTATTTGTCAATATCGGCTGAATGGCATCAAATGAAACTCGACAGCCCGAAGCTAAGTGTTTTCTTTCTATATAATTGCACTGGTATTCGATTGTCGTATTGCAGATACTTTGTCCCATTTTTTGAGTCCAGTGATGTTGACTCGAGTAATTCCGTCGAAAACACAGAGTGCCATTGCGACGGACAGAAAGTTCTAATGCAATAGATTTAATGGATGTAATGTTAGCAGTGTTGTCAAGTAGACTAGTCCATGTATCAATGATACTTAGTGGAGCCACAGCCAATGACAATCCCCCATGCACGGAGGGAATAGAAGTGTAGATCCAGCAGTTAGAGACGTTGAATGTAGAAGCATAAACATATTTGATGGCTTGATAGGTGTTGAAAGGTGGGTGCCAAATGGCTCGTTTGGTGTGATGCATCGATGGAGCAGGAAATAAAAATGGCCACAGCAAAAATAACAATACAACAAGAATGACCACCAAATCGATTGGCCAGTATTTGTGTGGAAATGGTGGTTGAGTCTGTGTAGTGTCAGTATTTTGGAGTTTTCCAAAAGGGTAAATATCAAGCATTGTCAGGTACTGGAACAGTTCTACTTTGAGTACGTGTAGCAATAGGAGGAGAATCTGGAGTTGAGAAAGGTAAAGGCTGTTGATCTTCAGACGGCACAACTTTTTTGACATGTGAAATGTGGATCCAAGTTGGAGATCCCTGCAGTCGCACAGCAGATGACGTAGTTAGAAGAACCGGGAAGGGCCACTTCCAGCACTGCTGGAGTGCTGTTTTTGTAGAAAAAGATTTAACATAGACCCAATCCCCTGGTTGCAAAACGGATGCTAGAAAAGGATCAGGAAGTTGTTGAGCAACTGCTACTTGTCAGTTGTGAAACTGTAAGAAAGAAACAAGAGATTTGCAATACAAAAGAAAGTAATTATCAAATGCATCATATTCAGAAAAAGGTGGTGGAGGTGTCATGGGCATACGCAAAGGGCGACCCATGAGTATTTCATGTGGAGAAAGACCCTTAGTAGGATGTGGTTGTGACCGCATAGCAAGTAAAGCCAGTGGTAAGGCCTGTACCCAAGTTAGGACTGTTTCTGAAGTGACTTTTGCAAGTCTGGTTTTCAAAGTCTGGTTCATACGTTCAGTTATACCTGATGCCTGTGGTCTGTATGGACAGTGAAATTTCATTGAAATGCCCAACATTGTACACAATGAATCAACTAACTTAGCAGTAAAATGTGTCCCTCGGTCAGAATATGTTTGACAAGGAACACCAAAACGAGGTATCAATTCATAACACAATTTTTTTGCAACTGAATTAGCATCATTCTTAGCACATGGGTAGGCTTCTAACCATCCCGAAAAAATATCAACAATAGTCAAAACATATTTAAAACGAGCACAAGGTGGAAGTTCAATAAAGTCCCATTGTAAGGTACAAAACGGTCCCATTAGTTTTGGCACAGGTTGAGTGGGAGCCAGCGTACCCTTTGAAAAGTTATGCTGTAAACAAATGGAGCACATGCTCAAAAAATGTTGCACAGAAGCAGAACGTCCTGGGGCAAACCAATCCTTCTGGATTTGTTTAATCAATGCTTGTACTACAACATGAGCTGGCAAATGGTACACTTTTATAATAGAATTTGACATAGATATAGGGCAAATTAATCTGCCATGTGGGTGCTGCCAAATTGAACTGGAGCATTGAAAACAATTATGGGCCAGCCATGTTTTTCTTTCTGATTCTGATGCTTCAGTTTGTAAAGCTTTCAATACAGTAGTGTCAAAAGTAAGTGTTTGTAAAATAGGCTGCAAAAATTGTCTCTGAACAGTATTAGAAAGAGCAGCCTGCTTGGCCGCCCAGTCAGCTAAATTATTTCCCTTAGCTACTAGGGAGTCGTTAGACTGGGGAGCTGCACACTTGACAACAGCGATTTTGGAGGGTAATAATAAATCCTGCAAGAGATGATTGATATACAGCTAATTTTTTATTGGTTCATAGGTTCATACTAGGCTATCTGCCCTCGGGCATTTATAAGCCTAGCCAGAGTGTGTTTGGCTTTCGCCACCCATTTTAAATTAATTTTGCTATGCCCTTTTTCGAGGTTAGTATACTGTGCCTCTGTCTAACAGTGACACAGAAGTGATACCTGGGGTAAGCCTACGATCTCCCATCCACTCATCAAGATTCCTCTTGAAGAGAGTCAGTGAGGGACTCTGCCTAACCTGGACTGGGATTTTATTCCAGAGTGAAGGGAGCCTCTGGGTTATGAATCTATCCCTCCAGCATGTCCTATTTATTTCAGTGCTGAGGTTCAAGTCTCTCGAGCATGTAGCTCGATGTGATTTGGATTTTCTGAGGTGCAGAATGTCTATTAATTCCGGGTTGGACATGGCTTTATACGTCAGGCACAGATCGCCTCTGAGCAGGTGGTATGCCACTGAGTAGAGCTGGAGTTTCTTTAACTGGGCAGCATATGGCATCTGTTTGAGCCCTTTGATCCTCTTGGTGAGGTACTTTTGGGGTCTTTCCAGTTGCTGCAGGTGTCTGGTAAGGTACATCCCAAAAGGGGCATTGTATTCAATTATGGACCTGATGAGGGATGAGTAAAGAGGCACGATGACCTCCCCTGATCTAGATGTGAGTCCCTTCATGATTAGGTGGGCTATATAAAATGTTTTTCTAACCACTTTGGCCACGTGGTTGTCAAATGAGAGATTGCTATCAACTTGGGTCCCCAGGTCCCTAATTACTTCTTCTGTACTTAATGGATTACCACCTATGTGGTAATTTGTGGGCACTTTGTTTTTGCCAAAGGGGATGACTATAACACGTTTTGGCGTTTAGCTTGAGGCCATGGCACCAGTTGTCTGTTTCTATGAGGCCCTTTTGGAGGATGCTTGTGTTGGCTGGAGAGTCGATTATGGCGTCCAGTTTGCAGTCATCTGCTAACTTGGTCAGTCACAGTCCTTCCGTGTTGGCCTGTACCTCCGAGAAATATATACCGAACAAGAGAGGTCCCAGGACTGAGCCTTGTGGGGCGCCACTTGTAACTGGTTTGGAGTCTGAGATGGCTCCAGCAATTCTAACCATGTGGGTTCTGTCCTTGAGCCAGTTTGCAACTCATCTAGTGACATAGGGGTTTATATTTAAGCTGGTGAGATTATCTATAATGCCTGAGTGGGGTATTGTATCGAAGGCTTTTGCGAGGTCCAGGTAGGCTGTGTGGACCACCTTCCCCTCGTCAATGGCCTTGGTGACTGTTTCAAAGAAATCAACCAGGTTTAAGAGGCAGGATCTGCCCTTAACAAAGCCAAACTGGGTAGGATCCAGTGTCTGTAGGTCCCCAATATCTTTATTTATGAGGACCATGATGATCCTTTCCATAGCTTTGCAAACCAAGCTAGTCAGGCTTATGGGGCGATAGTTTCCAGGATCCGTTGAGGCACCACCTTTGTGGAGAGGGACCACTGTTGCTGTACGCCACTCTTTGGGTACATATCCTGTAGTAAGACTGAGATTGAACAGTAGTTTTATGTTTGGGTTTAGCTCTTCTTGGAGTTCATGTAGGACGCAGCCCGGGACACCGTCTGGTCCCATTGATGCTGTGTTTTTTGCTTTGGAGAGGGCGGCTCTTAACTGAGCATCTGAGATGTCAGGTGGGGCAGCACTCCACTGGGATAGATATTTGCCCTTTTGGTGGTGGGGGGGGGGTTTGCGCTGAACCTGTCAGCTAGGATGTTGGCGATGTCTGTGGGGTCGGTGTATCGGTGTATTTTTTGTCATTTTGGACTAATTCTGAGCATATCTGGGAATTCCCACCCAGGTTCCTAACATAACTAAAGAAAGCCTTGTGATTATCCTTAGTGTCCTGTGCAATTTTTCTCTCGAAGCCGGCCTTAGACGATTTTATGAGTGCCCGTAGTTTTTTGCTAATACTGATCAGAGATGCCTTCCCTTTTTGGGATTTTGCTGTGTAGTAGCTTCCTCCTCCTATTGTATAGTTTGTTTATGGCTGGGGTCCACCAGACAGGACATCTGCCTTTGGAGGATTGGGTCTTGGTTTTATTTGGGATTGCATGATCCATGCATTCCTGAAGGTGTTCATAGAATGCTTTTATAAAGGATTCTGCGGTCTGAGCCGTATTTTCCACAGGCCCAGGGGCTTTGAAGGATTCCACCTCGGTTTTGAGGAGTGTGAAATTTGCTTTGGAGAAGTTTTTCACTGTGGTTTTCTGGGCAGGGGGTGGGGTCGGGATGTGAATATTTAGTGAGATTAGTTTATGGTCTGATCTTACCAGTGAAGGATACACTTCTGGTCTGGAGCATAGAATCCCCATGTTGGTGATGATCAGGTCCAGTATGTTTTCCCCTCTTGTGGGAGTGGTAACAAGTTGTTCCATAGCATTTGAGTTTATAAATTCTAGGAACCTTTGGGCTAGGGTGTTGGAGCTAGAGTAATGCTCCCAGTCTATGTTTGGGTAGTTGAAGTCACCCAATATAATGGTGTTTGGAGAGACCTTCATATTTTCCAGTGTTCTCAGAAAGGCCGAGTGGGGTTCCTGGGTTTGGGAGGGTGGTCTGTAGCAGGCTATAAACTGGAAGGCAGTTTTACCCACTGTTAGTTGCACATGGATAGTCTATGATGCTTCATGCTGTGCCACCAACCTGGTGGTGTGGGTATCTTTGACTAATATTGATACTCCCCCTCCTTTTGTGGTTCGGTCCAAGTTTTGTGGCCGAAAAGCATGGTATGAGGTATAACCTGGTAGTGCTGGGGTGCTCTCGGGAGCCTTGAACCAGGTTTCTGTTACTGCACATATATCGATGTTCTCCATGCTAAGGAGAGTTTCGAGTGCATGCATCGTGAGGTTTAGACTTCTGGCGTTGAGTAGCATTACTCTTAGTTTCTTATCCCTTGTGATACTTATGGAGGTGGGTTTGTCTTTTGAGCCTTGCCTAAAAAAGGCACTATGGGGGTAGCAAGAGCCTTTGCCAATATCCGAAAGCCCAGAGGTGACAGGTGCAAGCCGTCCCTAGCGAAGCATCGTGGCTTGTCAAGCATGTCATCCCAGGCTGACAGGCATTGGATCCCTTTTGAATTACACCAATACTTAAGCCAATTGTTGAAATTGATCATCTTGTCTTCATATTGTGGCATCATTCTTGGTGAGGGTAAGATGCTACTCAAGGTCAGGGTCATACCGGCCTGGGCTACATGCTCAGAGAGCTCCTCTATGTCTCTTTTCATGTAGTCCAGGGAGGTATGTCTCAGGTCATTCACACCAGCATGGACAATGACTGAGTCATATTTGTACTTGTCTTGGAGTGACCTGAGTGCTTGTGTTATGTTGCGGATCCTAGCGCCCAACAGGCAGCTCACCGTGACCTTCTCCTTGTTCAGTCTGGTGAGCGGGACGTCAGTGTGCCTGACAATAGAGTCACCTATTACAAGTTTATCAGGTGTGTTGTTTAGCCTTTAGGGCTGTGACTGTTCGGCACACTGGCTTTGTGAGCTATGTGTTGCACGTGTTTTGTTTTGGGGTAGCAGTTGCTTGGGTGTCTGCTTTGGAGGTCTCTGCTGCTTAGGCAGATTTTTATTTCGAGCCTCCGAGTATGTTTTTGTGTGTTTATGTGTTTGGTTTGCTGTCGTGGTAGGTCTATGTGAGACTGGAATTGGAACTGAACTGGTGCCCCAGAAGATGTCAAAAACCCCCTTTACTTTCATAGAGTATGAAAATCATGAACAACACCATGGGCATAATGTGAGTCAATATAAATAGTAACAGATTTGCCTTTGGCTATTTTACATGCATGCGAAAGTGCCACTAATTCCACGACTTGTGCGGAAGCACCAGACAGTAATTGTCCAGTTTGCAAAGCCTGAGATGGTGGGCAGACTGACCATGCAGCCTGAAGTTTGCCAAAAGTATTTCGTAAACAGGATCCATCCACAAAAAAGAACTAAATCAGGATTAAGCAAATGAACATCTTGCAAATCTAATCTAGGAGACAAAACAGTGTTAACTACAAGTACGCAGTCATGTGGTTCGCCCTCGTCACTAGTTGGAATTAATGAAGCAGGGTTTAGTGGTGGGCAGCGTGTAATTTGAATAGCGGGATTACTTATATGTAGTGAGGCGTGCATTAGAATGATATTGAGTCTTTGTTTTTAAAAGTAATACTTGTACCGCATGTGGTACCGCTAATATAGTGTCATGCCCTAATTTCAATGGTGCTGCCATATCTATCAAAACAGCAGTGGCTGCTACTGCACATAAACAGGATGGGTAGCCAGAAGCAACAGGGTCTAACTGAGTACTGTAATATGCTGTAGGTCGATAGCCTACTGTGCACGCTTGCGCCAGTAGGCCCAAGGCAGTTTTATTTCTTTCGCAACAGAAGAAAACAAAAGGTTTAGAGTAATCTGGGAGCCCCAGGGCAGGTGTGTTAATCAATGCCGTTTTAATAGCCTGAAAGGCGGTTTCATGTTCAGGGGACCAAGGCAGAGGGTCTGTGACTTTCTTTTTTAAGAGCTGTAACAGAGGAGCCAAAATTACTGAAAAGTTGGGCACCTACTGTCTACAATAACCTGCTAAGCCGAGGAATCCCCTGAGTTGTCTCTGAGTTACAGGGCGGGGAGCAGTTTGAATAGAGGTGATTCTGCTTGGAAGAATTTGATGTGAACCTGTAGAAATGATATGTCCCAGGTATTGTACATTTTCTTGAGCAAACTGCAATTTGGATTCATTTACTTTAAAACCTCATTCAGCTACAAATCTTAGAACTAGAAACGAGTCTTCTATATAAGACTGGGTATCTTGTGAAGCAAGAAGAATATCATCTACATACTGAACTAATACTGAACGTGGCAGTAATTGTAAATCCTGCAGTTGTCTATGCTTCTCTCTGGAAAACAAGGTTGGAGATTCTACATACCCTTGAGGTAGTCGGGTCCAAGTGTACTGTTGGCCCTTATAAGTGAATGCAAACAAATACTGACTATCTTCATGTACTGGGATAGAAAAGAAAGCTGATGAAATATCTGTAACTGTAAAACAACGTGCTGTAGGTGGGATACAGCTCAAAATCATGGCTGGGTTTGGTACGATTGTGAAAACAGGCAAAAGACAGCTTTATTGACTTCCTGCAGATCTTGCACAAATCTGTAAGCTTGTTTACCAGGTTTCTTTACCGGTAGAATAGGGGTATTGCATGGACTTGTTGTAGGTACTATAATTCCTTGTTGTACCAGGGCAGAAATGATGGGGGCAATACCAGATGTGGCCTCTACCGTCAAAGGGTACTGTGGTACCCGATGTAACTTTGCTGCAGGCTTTAAGGTTATTTTAACAGGAGTGGCTGAAATTAGAAATCCATGTGAACAAAAAACAAAAGTAGACCAGCAAGAGCAGACACAGATGTGGAAATAAATCTTGTCAAGCTTGTCCTACACTGAAGAAGGCAGTCCATGCCGAAACCGGTCTGTTAATAAAGGACTGATTTATTTCCACATCTGTGTCTGCTCTTGCTGGTCTACTTTTGTTTTTTGTTCACATGGTTTGGACCGTGCATTCCCCCGTGCATAGGACTCTGTTTGGTATGAAATTAGAAATCCAACATCATTATCATGAGTGGTCTATAGATGAGAGGGCAGTGAGGTTAAATGCTTATTCTTGTCGAGGTAAGACTGCATACACATTGTTTGCAGAGTGACGTTTTCATCTAAAGTAGCCAAAATACTATCCTGTTTATCTGAAGGTACTTGTAAATATACTCCTTCAGCGGTGCAGAAGATAGTTGCTCCCATCTTACAGAGCAAATCTCTTCCCAATAAATTTAACGGTGCTGAGGGTCCTACTAAAAATCCATGATCTTCTTGCAAAGGTCCCAAAGTCACTGGGACTGGGATGGTTTCAGAATATTCAATGGGAATGCCAGAGACACCTACCCCTCTGGTTATGTTATTGGAGAGGGGAACATTTATTGCTGCTTCACCGGCTAACATGGATTTGGATGCTCCAGTATCAATCAAGAAGGGGTACGATTTGTTTTTGACAAGTAACATAACATGTGGTCCATCTTGAGCCACAGGTATGAAAGGGCACAACTGCTGTTGTCCTTGCTCAGGGAACATTCATTGTGATGACTGCCGATTGGATGGAGTCCAGTTAGAATTCCACTGAGGTGACGTATCAGTGGGTGGGGGCAGGTTGCTCAGCCAGATATGGACATTCATTTCGCCAGTGGCCTACTTGGCCGCAATTGAAACACTCCGTTTAATTTTTGGGGTGTGGCTGATCGATCTTCCTGCCAGTTTTGTCTGTTATGGTTTCCAGCCCCTTGGCGTCCACCTCTCCCTCTTCCCCGTCCATGTCCTCTCCGTCCACACTGCCTGATGGTAGTGCACATCTGAATTTGTGCTTTAACCAATTTCTCTTGTAAATCCTTTTTTTCCTGTGCTAAATGGTCGGAGAGGTATTGCACTTGTGTAACTAATTCATGCAATCCAAGACTAGGCCAGTTTAAACACACTTCTTTTAACTTATCTCGTACTTGTGGGCATAACCCATCTACGAAAGCAGCCGACAGTCCACTTTATGCTGGCCCTTCAGTGGGTTTGGGGTACCCAGAATAAGCCTCAAAGGATTCAGTAAGTCTATTTAAATACTCGTCCACAGGTTCTTCTTCTTTTTGAAGTATTGACTTGATTTTGGGCCAGTTGGGTGTGGGTGGAACTATTATTGTGTTAGCCTCTACGAAACGCTGCCTAACCGCTTCAAACCCATTATCTCCATGTGAGTCATGTTTCGGAATCGGAGTAGGGACATCGGCATGGTCCCAAATCCGTTTCGTCAGATCAGCCGGTAAGACATACTGAATAACTGCCTTAGCTTCTTCTATCATAGGATTTTGTAAACAAATATGTCCTGCCAGCACAAGCTGGAATTTAGCTGGATTTGTACGAATGGGCGGTAACGATTTAGTAATGGCTTGAAAGTCAACCGCCGACCACACCCTAGGTACTACAATGGTCAGTGGTTCTGTGCACTTCTAGCATGAGCCAGGTTAGGTACCTCCCTCAAAGGTAACAATCTGTCGTCGTCTGACGACTCCGACCCTGAATCTGGATTAAATTTATCTGGTAGAAAATATCCGTCCCCACTGTCGATTATAGCAGGAAACTGACCAAAAAGCCTTCGTCGGTGTAAATGAACCAACTTTTGCTTCTTTATGAGTCTTACTATGAGTTTTTGGTCCCTTTTTTCTATCACTTGTGTCTGGATCTGAGTCACTGGAGTGACTCTCCATCGTTCTCTTTCTCTAGGGGTGGGGTCTTTAGTGGTGGAATCTGGCTGCTGTGCTTCTGCTCCTTGTTGAGCGAGGGGGGGGGGGCTAATACTGCAGGGGTGCAGTTGGTGATGGGGGGAGCCAAGCATTATCGTCTTCTGACTATTCAGTTATCTGTAATTTAGCGAATTCCTCTACAGGATAAAGCCCCTTAAAGGGTGGGTCCTTCAAACATTTACCGTTTACTATATCTAGGTTACAAGCAGTTTGTTGTAATTCTTTCAGTTGCTCTTTTAATTTCTGCTGATTATCCTTTAAACTACTAATAACTGAATCCTTTTCTCTTTCTTTCGCCTCTGTCATCCAATCATTAAATGTTGCCCAGCACAACCCTGGTATTCTTCTCCCTTTTCTCCTTAATTTCCCTTGGAGATTTAGCAAAATATTTTTATTAAAACTACCATTCTCTGGAAAGGCGAGGTTACCATCGTCCTCAGTGAGGGTGACCCACTGACTTGTAAACATACAACTGTCCCGGGACACACGAAAAAACATATAACCAGCTGGTGTACCTCTTTCTGGCTCTTTTATTGTTCCCACACTCGCTCCCATTTTCGCACAATAAGCTATTCTGTATTTTACAGAGGTAGCTACGTTGTTTTCCCCACTCTCGTATCTCCTTTCACTCTTACGTCGCCAGTGTTTTGTTTTATCCCACTCTCATACTGCACAATTAATAGCAGAGAAAAAAATACATGCCACTTACCTCAAACAACTGAATGAGAGGAATTATTACATTGCTATAAATTATTAATACCAATTTTGTGTAAGCAGATAAGTGCAGGAAATGAAAGAAACACTGCCAGAACAGAAAATTATGTCATGGGCCCTTTTACTAGCAGTACTTCGTTCAATCCCCAACTACCACAGTCATTGTCAATTCAGATCTGAGTAAACGGCACCAATTGTTGTGTTTGCATTTTTACCTTAAAATGAAGACAAGACACTTCTTCCTCTCTTTCAGTGGTATTTATTACACATGTGTGGGAGCCTACTGGAAAGTACCATGGAGACTCCCCCAACAAAGGAATGTATAAGCTTATATGCTGGTGATATTGCTGACAGTACAAACATATAAACTAGACCAATTAAAATAGTACAAAAGACAATTAACCAATCAGTGGTTTACCTGTAGGCTTGAAGCAGTTCACATTACTACATCTCTAGGCAGAGAAAGAAAATCGGATACACTTCCATACAAGGCACATTTCCTGCCATCAGACAGGCTCATGTTCTTCAGTACTTTTCCACTATTCACAGTTTACATAATAGTTCATAGTTCAAATCAACACATATAGGTTCTTCACATACTCAATCTCCTTTGAATACATACTTTGACCATTCATATTCTACACCCCATTTCTAAGTCAAAGTATGATTAAAGTTCATGGAGTTACTTTTGTTTCAATCGTTGATGTTAGCCACAAGTGCTATTCACAGAACTGGCAATATGCTCAGAACTGACTCCTCCTGCAATTCATATGGCGTTATATGTATAGGTGACATATCTAAATAAGACTGTAAGATCTATTTTATGAAACCAGCTGCTCCAACTACTGTTGGAACTGTCTGGGTATCCTTCTTCCACATTGCCTTGTTTCTGCCTGCAAATCCTGGTATTTTATGATTTTGTGTCTCTCTGTGTACATAAGACACTGTAATCACTGGGTGTACCAATTTCAATGAGCAGTGCTACTTTTGTCTTCTTTTCTTGGACTACTACATCTATTTTTTTTACTGTTTGTAATGGGTGATCTCATGTGATATAAACTTCATTATTCTCTGTAATGCTTTGTGGCTCATGTTTTCAGTGCTTCTCAGCTACTTCAGTTTTGTAATGTTTGCACAATCCCCAGTGCAACAGTCTTGCCATATTATTATGCCTTTACAGTATAGTTAGTATATCATTTCTAGCAGCAAGATGCGCAACTATTTCCAGTTCTGCTTTACAGAACCTGCATTTGTCTGTTTCTCCCACATGCTCAATGGACTTTGTAAACCAAAGTGTACATAGTTCATTATCCTGGACCGCCAGTATTAAACTTTCATCTTTTGGGTAAAATTCGCCTCTCCTTAAGCATTCCTGCATCAAATCCTAATCAACATGAGGTTGTTCCAAGAGTTTTCTATTCTTGACTATATTTATGAACTACTACGTGCATTCTTTCTTTTGTGTTTTGGGACATTCAGCTGCCTGATTTTTGTCTACTTCTGCTTTGGTTTCCATTCTCACTTGACACCAATATGCTTTTGATAAACTAAGCAAATAAGTCATTTTAGACAAGTTCTCTTCATGTTTCAAAACTTTCACTATGTTTGGATCTGATGAGGTCAGCAGATATGTTTGATTGCAGATCTATAAATATCAGTTTCAAGGAGGCCCATAGCTCCTTCAGAACAAGGAATATATAATCACAGTATACACTGATTTTTATATATCATTTGATAAGCCCAAAGCATTTTTTTTGTTTTCCTGTCCAAATAATCCAGTACATTTTGGGGCCAGTCAATCACCCCAAAACTATTTGTTAGAACAGGAATAGCAAATTGATTTATAGCTTGGGTTTTATTCCTAGATGTCAGTGCTGTTTACATTATTAATTGTACTCTTCTAAAATATTTTTTACTGAGTTTTGTTTGCATTTGTTCATGTTTTGTCAGTCTTTCATCAATCCCCAAATATGTATACACTTCTTCCTGCTCAAGTTCCTTTAAATCACATTCCTGTCCCAGACTGATATTTTTTCATGCTGCAGCTTTCCTGCGTTAAATTTTATTTTTGTATGTTTATTAAGACCAAATGACATTCTTATATTATCTGAGAAAGTTTTGATCACTTCCAGTTGTGCTTTCAGGTCTTCATCTGATGAACTGTAGTTTTAAATTATTCACAAAAAGAAGCTGAGAAGTCTTTACACTTTGTTGGTTGCAATTTGGCTTCCATAACCATGACCCAGTTTGTTAAGTAGACAACTTAATGGGTTAAGAGCAAGGCAAAAGAGAAATGGCAACAGAGTCACCATGGAATATCCCCCTTTGAATTGTTATCTGTGGAATAATAATTTGTCCTTTATCAATAATGGCTTAGCGGCAAAGTGATTTGCCAATATTTCTTGGTCACCGTAATGTATTTGTTCAATGTAGGGTGCATCTTATACACCTGCAAGCACTCTTCTATCCATGAATGTAGGATACTGTTGATTTTTTTTGTAATCTATCCATGCCATACTTAGATTATTCCCCTTTTTACAATTTTTATAAATTCAGGGAGGTGTTTTATTATTTTTTTGCCAGTTTCTATCTTTGTGAATTTTCTTCTTTTCTTAAAGTAGAAATATGCAAGTCAGGTTTTGTAGTGTAGGTTGGTTGTATTGAGTAACTGTAGCACTGGAAATGCTAGACTTAATGGTAGTTTAGTGAATTATTAGAAGTCGTCGTCTGGGGAAAGCTGCACACATGCCTGTGTAAATTAGATTGCTTGTCCTAATATATAATTTTGGGACTGTGCCTACAAATGCATTGATTTCTTTCTAGAGATATTTCTTTTTTCTAAGTGTCAAGGTTTGCTTTTAAAATGTTACAAAATATTTAGACAGAGTTTATTACAGAAACAAAAGGAAACACATCAAGGCAGAGCTTTTTGACATAGTAAAAATGTGAAGAACTTTGGGATGTGAAGGAGGTTTAAAGTAAATTTAAAATGCTACTCCTTCATATGTAGGCGATTAAAGTCAATTTAAAATGCTGCTCCTTATTAAAAGCATTTATAAACTGGATCATGGCAGATTAAATTTATCACACAAGTCTAAAATGGTATGAAAATGATACTGCTGTGATTTTAAAAAGGGCAACTAAGTAGTTGAGTATTTTCATAAAGGAGTATAGCAGCGCTGTTTAAAAGTCACTGCTGCTAATGAACATTGACATTTTATTTCTCCTAAGTGAAAATATTTTGTTGCGAATGACCTTATACCATGGACATAACTGTCAGGAAACAAATTGAAGGATTATGAAGGAAATTCTTGAGGGGTATACAAGAATACCCTAACAAACATCAGAATTAGTTAAGTTTGTTGACAAACTTCCAAACTTAAGAGTTATATGTCACAACTTATATTGCAACTAACATTTGAGGAGGAACACAGACTTTTTCAAGATTCCTTATATTTAAAATTCTAAACTACATAGACCAAAAATTAGCATATTGGAGCGAACATCAACAAGAAAAATTTTTCAATAGTTCAAATTTAAGTTTACTGTAAATTAAAATGGTCAACATTTTATTGTTTCAATCTGTTTAAAACACTACGCAAAATATTTAGCAAATGCATCAATAATTACATACTTTATTACTAGAAGACAGTATCTCTTTCTCATTACTTATGTTAATGTTTTCCTTGTCTTCATCATTAAAATGAGGACAGTTGGTTTAGACTTTGATTTCCATTTTCTAGTAATTCCTCTTTTGACAGCCACAGTATTGAACTTAAAAAGGCCCTATTCTGTCTAGGCAATTCAGATCATATATCCCATCTCAGAAAGTTATTTCCTTAGTTGCACCCAATATTTTTGCAGAGTACCCTGTAGGGAATTAGTCTGCCAACTCATTACACTCCAAAAATATATGTTCCCAGTTAACCCTTTTTTCCCATCATACCTCTAACATTGCCATCTGCCTGAGGAAAAATTCTTTGGAGTCTGTTTGGTGTATAGAAATACCTATGCAAATACAGTGGATATAAAAAGTGTGCACACCCTTGTTAAATTGCCATTTTTTTGTAATAAAAAAATGACACCACAATAAGTCATTTCAAAGCTTTTCCCACCTTTAATGTGACCTATAACCTGTACAATTCAATTGAAAAATAAACAAGTCTGTTAGGGGGAAAAATATAAAAAACGTACAATAAGCTGGTTGCATACGTGTGTACACCCTTAAACTAATACTTTATTGAAGTACCTTTTGATTTAATTACAACATTCAGTATTCTTAGGTACACACCTGTGCCATCAATTAAAGAGACTCTGATTAACCCTAAATAAAGTTCAGCTGTCCTAGTAGGATTTTCCTGACATTTACTCAGTTGCCTTTTACAGTAAAAGCCATGGTTCACAGAGCTTGCAAAGCATCAGAGGGATCTCATTGTTGAAAGATATCAGTCAAAAGAAGGGTACAAAAAAATGTCCACAGCATTGGATATATTATGGAACACAGTGAAGACAGTCATCAAAAAGTGGAGAAAATATGGGACAACAGTGACATTGCAAAGAACTGAACGTCCCTCCAAAATTGATGAAAAGACAAGACGAAAACTGGTCAGGGACGCTGTCAAGAGACCTACAGCAACGCTGAAGGAGCTGCAGGAATTCCTGGCAAGTACTGGTTGTGTACTACATGTGACAACAATCTCCTGTATTCTCCGTATGTCTGGACTATGGGGTAGGGTTGCAAGATGGAAGCCTTTTCTTACACAGAAAAAACAATCAGGCCCAGCAAAAATTTGCAAAACAATACATCAAGTCTCCCAAAAGCATGTGGGAAAATGTGTTATGGTCTGATGTGACCAAGGCTGAACTTTTTGGTAACAATTCCAAAAGGTACGTTTGGCGCAAAAACAACATTTTGCATCACCAAAAGAACACCATCCCCATGGTGAAGCATGGTGGTGGCAGTATCATGCTTTGGGGTTGCGTTTCTTCAACTGGAACTGGGGCTTTAGTCAAGGTGGAGGGAATTATGAACGGTTCCAAATACCAGTCACTTCTGGCCCCAAACCTTCAGGCGTCTGCTAGAAAGCTGAAGATGAAGAGGAATTTCACCTTTCAGCATGACAATGACCCAAAGCATACATCCAAATCAACAAAAGAATGGCTTCACCAGAAGAAAAAATAAAGTTTTGTAATGGCTCAGTGTGTCAAAAAGTTGGAAAATGCCTATTTTGACTCTACTGGTGTGTCAACCCCCCCCCCCGAACAAAAGAGAAACAATTCTTTGCATATTCATTTATTTAAAAAAATACAGTCCAATCATCTGCTGCTATGTATTATAAAAGTAAAAGAAAAATCAGTGACTTACAATAGAGAAAACGATATGCACACTGATAATTGGGCTTAAATAGTACACCAAAAAATGATCCTACTTTTAATAGTAATTTTGAATTGAACTGGAAAAAAAAAATGGAACAAATTGCATTTGATTTAACCCCACTTAATGACTTTTTTGTTGCTGAGTTTTAATAAGTGCAGAGTCACATATTTTTTGTATTTTTATTCATTCATTTTCTTTAGTAACTTGTGCTGGTGAATGCTGGTGTGTCATCCAAAAAGTCGTGGTGTGTCCCCTTTGATATGATGTCATAGGTTCACCATCACTGGTATAGATTATAATATACAGAAAATGATAGAAAGGACTTCATACTCAGCCAGGCTTTGCTTCATTTCACCCTCTGATTTTTGTAGTTTCATTAGTTCAGCAGAATAACTATTTAAAACAACTTCTACTTTTCCAGTCTTTTATTTCAGTTTATACATTCTTTCAGTGTTTCACTTATTTTAACACATCTGAGTGCATTTGGTTTATTTTTCCTCTACATTTCTAGACGTCATTTGTATACCAAAGCTGAATTTAACTGCTTTTTGCTGAATGTCTGCTGGATTCTTCCCAGCCAGTGTTTTCTTTTCTCTCTTTCTGGTTGATTTTCTCTCATGTTCTCCAAAAATCCTCTTTGCTAGCATCCAGGGAGTGTAATTACTAACCAGGGACTAATGTTTACTCATACTGACAGTTTTGGGGGCCCTTTTTTTCACAGTTTCTGCTTTCACACATGAAAAAATGAACTCAGTCTGTTGATCCGTCTGCAGCCATCTTTGAAGTCAGCCCTCTTCATCCTTATTTTATCCATTAGCCCCATATCACTCAGATTTCCCCTTTCCTCAGTGTACTTACAAAGCTCATGCCTCCCCACTTGCTCTACATTCTGCATCCATCTCTTACTAGACAAGATGACCAACTCATTATTCCCGCTTTACTTACACTATCTCAGTACCATATTAGGTCCATGATTCCAAAGGTTCTCTGCTTCCCACATCTTTAATTTCATATGTTAAAGCAGCACATTGTCTGCATCCATCCTTCATAACCTCCAATTATCCTTTCTCTTTGAAATGTATTCTTTGTAATTATTCATGTAAGTAAACTTTGTGTTGAGCTTTTCTCCCCAGGCCTCCACTGAAAACAGGCTCCCCAAGCCAGTGGACCTCCCCGGTCATCAAACTGGAATAAATAAATAAATAAAATTTAACCCATCTACAACAAAAATACTGGCCCAAATGGTCATCACTGCTCTTTCTGCCTGCATTGCTCCCTTTTACCCTCTATCAACAACCCCATCTCCACCTCTCTCCTTTCCATCCTGCTGGCTATTATATCCTATTCAGGATATAACTCATACACCTTAGGCTACTGCAGCAGTGATCTCTTCAAACAACAACTGCTATGGTAATTTTACTTGCACAACTGTACTTTCTTATGCTACTTGTTTTGCAGATGTGTAAAAATCCATCTGTATAGGATCAGAAGACATTTTATTGGCTAGGCACAGACTGCCATGCAGCAGTCTGAGAAGTCCGAGTAAAGGGATGGGACTTTGAGACAGTCTGCATAGGATTTTTTTACTCTCTCTGGTCTCTCAAGCTGTTGCAAGTACCTGGTCGGGTATATGCTGAAGGATGCATTGCAATCAATGATGGGTGTGATGACAGCACTGTACAGCAGAACAATAACCTCCTTGGACCTGGATGCCATACCATTACTTAAATTTTGCAACATAGAATGATTCTCTCACCCCAGAAAACATGGTGGTCAAAGGTCAGGTTATTGTCAGCAAGTGTTCCCAAATCCCTGACCACTTACCTACTTTTAGGGATGTATTATCACTGTGGTAATTTCCAGGGGTGGTCATCTTTCCAAAGGGTACTATTATGCATTTTTTCACTTTTAGTTTTAGTCCATACCTCTAGCACCAGTTGTTTGACTGCATCAGGCTCTCTTAAAAACGACTGAATTTCAGATCCACAACTTGGGGCAGGGGGTGCTGCCCTGGGTACATGCTGTTATGGGGCATAATTGGCAGTTGCCAATTGAGTATGACTGCAAAGCCATGTGATACTGAGACTTTTTAAATTAATTTTGGTGCTGCATTACCTGTAGCAAGGCGTTTTATGATTGTAGCAAGGGACTTTCTACAGTTTTAATGACAATGAAGTTTAATTTTACTTTATTTTGTCCCTCAACTTTAAGTTGAGACAGGTGTCAGTGTGGGGAACTGCTCAAAGTGTCAGATAACTGAGATACAGCTCACACACATTTATTTACTTAGCAGTATCTCTGGACCATACTGTATGTTACACTAGCTAATGGTGATATATTTACCGTAACTACACCTCTCAAGCAAAGGTTCCAGTAGAAGTAACATCTGCCATTACTTCTGAACAATGCAATAAAAACAAACCTGGAATAAAACAGAATTGATTATAACTTGTCACTATCACTTACCACAGGATAGCACTTATCAAAGAATCAAGTCCATGGTATAAAAATGATATTAATGGTTAATGCAGACATGTAAAATAAATTAAAATATTCCATTAGTTGATGTTTGCCCTCTGGATTTCATTATTAGGTATTACATAACTCAGATAACAGCACTCCTCTAATATTCAAGACTATGTGGTTGAATATGCTCTGCAATGATTTTCTTTCTTTCTTTCTTTTTTTTAATTATTTATTATTGTATTAGAGTAATGCAATTAGTACGTCATCTGCAAGTTGTTTTACTGTCCATAACTGACAAACCTTAGACACTATTGTGCTGCATGGAACATTCTCAGGTCATCAGCTACTCTCTCCTCTGCCACCCCTTACACAGAGATATGCATGTTTATCTAAATGTAAACATATGTGTATGCATACATTATATAGATATAGGTTTTATATATTATATATATATATATATATATATATATATATATATATACATACATACACACACACACACACACACACATATATATATATATATATATATATATATATATATATATATATATATACATACACATACATAGACACACACAGACATGTGTATACATTTTATACAGGTATATAAAGTCCACCCAAGGCAGACCCACAGTACTCAACCCCCTAGATTAGGCTTCAGTGGAAACAAAGAATGATAAGGTGCTCTCTGTGGCAGTTCCTGGGAAACAGCATGGTCTCCTTTGTCACTTCTATAATGGCATCAGACCTAGACCTAAAAAAGGACATTCATTACCAAATGTGTAATTAATGTGGGGAGAATGAATTGTTTTAACCAAGAGAGGTGGCAACTTATACAATTCAGCACCCTGACAAAAGCATTTATTTTGTTTTTTCTTGAAATGACAGCATGTGGCTTAAAAACGTCAGGGATGCAGGAAAGCCAGACACCATCCCTCAGTTTAAGTTTGTTATAAAAGGTAAAATGACCAGTAAAGTAAAACAAACCAACAAATATGTCATAAACCTGCTTAGAAATATTGCACTGCATCTGAATGCATAGGCGCTAATGTTTTAATAGATTAGAATAACCACGAGAGATGTCCGATAACCGGGAGAGACAAACGCTGATTTTAATAATAAACATTTCAGCAGTACTTTGCTATGACCCACTATACAAATATGTATTTTTAATTTTTATTTATTTGAAAGGTTGTGGAGTAAGAGTGCATAGATTCTGTAAGAATGGCAAACCACAAATAATGCTTTTCTAACCAGGGTTCCCTGTAAAATAAAAAAAAAAAAATCGCTGGACAGATCCAGATGCTCAAGTAATGAAATAGCTGCAAGACACAACAGAACAAACCTCAGCCCAGTGTGTGTTTTCCCAGGGGAAGTAATAACAATCCTGGGACTGTCACTAAAGTGCATACTTAATTAGAAGACGAAAAGTTAGAACGAGAAAACTGTGACATCCAATTGTGGGAGGGATTATTGAAGTACAGTCAGCACGGGACGCTCTGAAGAACAAAAGTAAACTGCTAAAAGCTAGTACAAGAAAAATGAGAAAGTAAGAGCTAGGTATAATGTTTATAATGTACTATCTGTTGGGATTAAAAAAAAAAGTTTTTTTTAGAGACACCCAACTTTGATACTCTCCCTTTAAGTAAAAAAAAAAATTACCTCATGGTTTCTGAATCTGAACATTAGTCTGCACTCACTGCAGCAGTTATCCTTGAATGGGATGCTAGTCAACTGTGCAGTTTGGTGCTAGTCTGAAAACATACAATCTGTTTCATCATCTATCAAATCCTCGCTGTTGCCAAACGCACTTTCACTCAACTATAGTTAGGCAGCATAGGATGGTTGTTTGTAAGATGACATTGGTGATCAAGAGGAGGAGGAAGAGTGTGAGGGCAGTACCAAAGATCAAATGGTGGAAATTGAAAAAGGGTAATTGTGAGGTGGAGTTCATGGAAGAGTTAAGACAGGCACTGGGTGGCAGTGAAGAGTTGCCAAATAGATGGGTAACTACAGCAGAGCTAGTAAGGGAGACGGCTAGAAAGGTGCTTGGTATAACATCTGGACAGAGGAAGGACAACAAGGAGACATGGTGGTGGAATGAGGAAGTACAGAAGAGTATACAGAGAAAGAGGTTGGCAAAGAAGGAGTGGGATTGTCAGAGAGATGAAGAAAGTAGAGAGGAGTATAAGAAGATGAGGTGCATGGCAAAGAGAGAGGTGGCAAAGGCTAAGGCATATGAAGAGTTGTATGAAAGGTTGGACACTAAGGAGGCTAGACAGAGGGACCGAGCTAGGAAAGATGTGCAACAGGTAAAGGTGATAAAGGATAATGAGGGAAACATACTTACAAGCGAAGAGAGTGTGTTGGGCAGATGGAAAGAGTACTTTGTGGGGTTGATGAATGAAGAGAATGAGAGGGAGAGAAGGTCAGATGATGTGGGGATAGTGAATCAGAAAGTGCAATGGATTAGCAAGGAGGAAGTAAAGATAGCTATGAAGAGGATGAAGAATAGAAAGGCTGTTGGTCCAGATGACATACCTGTGGAAGCATGGAGGTGTTCAGGTGAAATGACAGTGGAGTTTTTAACCAGATTGTTTAATGAAATTTTGGAAAGTGAGAGGATGCCTGAGGAATGGAGGAAAAGTGTTTTGGTACCGATTTTTAAGAATAAGGGTGATGTGCAGAGCTGTAGTAACTACAGAGGGATTAAATTGATCAGTCACAGCATAAAGTTATAGGAAAGAGCAGTGGAAGCTAGGTTAAGAAGAGACATGATGATTAGTGATCAGCAATATGGTTTCATGCTGGGAAAGAGCACTACAGATGCAGTGTTTGCTCTGAGAGTGTTGATGGAGAAGTACAGAGAAGGTCAGAAGGAGTTGCATTGTGTTTTTGTAGACTTAGAGAAAGCATATCACAGGGTGCCTAGAGAGGAGTTGTGGTATTGTATGAGGAAGTCTGGAGTGTCAGAGAAGTATGTAAGAGTGGTACAGAATATGTACGAGGGTAGTGTGACAGTGGTGAGGTCTGCGGTGGGAGAGACAAATGCGTTTAAGATGGAGGTGGGATTACATCAAGGATCATCTCTGAGCCCTTTCTTATTTGCAATGGTGATGGACAGGTTGACAGACAAGATCAGACAGGAGTCCCCATGGACTATGATGTTTGCAGATGACATTATTATCTGTAGTGAGAGTAGGGAACAGGTGGAGGAGACCCTGGAGAGATGGAGATATGCTCTAGACAGAAGAGGAATGAAGGCCAGCAGGACTAAGACAGAATATATGTGTGTGAATGAGATGGAGAATAGAGGAATGGTTAGGATGCAAGGAGTAGAGGTGGCGAAGGTGGATGAGTTTAAATACTTGGGATCAGTAGTTCAGAGTAATGGTGAGTGTGGAGGAGAGGTGAAGAAGAGAGTACAGGCAGGATGGAGTGGATGGAGAAGAGTGTCAGGAGTGATTTGTGACAGACAAGCACCAGTAAGAGTGAAAGGGAAGATCTACAAGAGGGTAGAGAGGCCAGCTATGTTATATGGGTTGGAGACAGTGGCATTGACAAAAAGGCAGGGGTTAGAGCTGGATGTGGCAGAGTTAAAGATGTTAAGATTTGCACTGGGTGTGATGAAGGTGGACAGGATTAGGAATAAGTATATTAGAGGGATCATCCCTGGTTGGAAGGTTTGGAGACAAAGCCAGAGAGGCAAGATTACGTTGGTTTGGACATGTGCTGAGGAGGGATGCTGAGTATATTGGGAAAAAGATGCTTAGGATGAAGCTACCAGGTAACAGGAAAAGAGGAAGGCCTAAGATAAGGTTTATGTATTTGGTGAGAGAGGACATGCAGATGGTTGGTGTGACAGAGCAAGATGCAGAGGACAGGAAGAAATGGAAACAGATGATCTGCTGTGGCAACCCCTAACGGGAACAGCCAAAAGAAGAAGATGACAATGGAGATGCAATTAAGGTTCATCCTATAGATCACCTGACTGCAACCTCCAATTATATCTCCCATGCATCTTTTACACAACTTTAAGTTGAAATGGAGACGTAGCATTTTGGTGGTACATTTTCAATTTTTAATAAAAGTGCAGTACAGTGCATTTCTTTTTTTTAGCTCACAGAACAGTTTAAAAAGGGGGGTGGTGCACGCCCCAGCACCCCTGCCTAAATCCACCACTGCACTGTACTTGCAAGCAAACATCCTAAATCTTCTAGACTTTGTTGCATATTTTGGAGCCATGCATATGTCTTCTCATTGTTTCCTTGTGAATTTTTTATCCAGTCTCTCTTTCCAATCTTTTCTAACCTCCTCTGATTGATTCCTGTAATTGTCTTGCAATATTGTATATGCCCTACTAATTATCCCTTTTTTTAGCAGCAACCTTTGTATTAGATTTATTAGATTAGATGTATTAGATTGCTTACCTGTACTGTAACTTTAATATTTGTACTGTTCTGGAGCTTTTCTCCCTGGTTCTCTGCTGAAAACAAGTTTCTGACCCAATCAGACACTACCCGGTTAACAAATGTAAGTAAATAAATAGATTTAACTATAAAGCTTAGCAGTATAGGTCTTTCGCTTAAGATTCCCCTAGCACTTTCTCTTTGCCTGTACTTTGATATCAGTCTCTGATAGGGAGACAGTCTGTAACCTTCACTCCAAATGTTTTCTTGGTATCATCCCACTCTGTTTCCCTTTCACTCTCTAGTTATTTGCTCCAAATACCTCGGTTCCATTGCCAGTTATCTCCAAAAAATTCCAGACCCCTCTTGTCTATTCACTGTAACCCTAATTGCAGTCATCCGTAATGGCACAATCTCCTTTCTTCATTCTCATGTTGGCTTAGTTCTTAGAGTACTTTCTGCTGCTTTATGAATATAATATTCTGTGTGGCTGTCATTATTCTCCTTAAGAATGTGCATCAAAAATCCTACTGTCTCCTTATTTCCCCCACCTCATCAAAATCACTTTCCATTTTGAATTATAGCTTTCTGCTTGTGTTATGTGTATGAGCCTTTTCTGTGTAGCTCTAAAATATCTCTTCAAATCAGTTAATCAAAAGCCACATTGTTCTGTTGGAAGGATCAAGTTATCCCATGTAACCCATGCATTCTTCCCCTCCCAGATAAAATCCTGCAACTTTATTAATCAGTTTCCGCAACTTCTCTTGTAGTTGATAAAAGTATGCCTGAGCTCTTTATAAAAGGACTAAAAACATTTTCACTGCTTGTATCTTGCTATCCATATCCATAAACAGAAACTTCCAATTTCTCAGTTGTGTTATCTTTTGTTTAGTCTCTTCCCACATATCCTTAGCTGCATAACAGAATCTTTTTTAACCCATACTCCTAAGTACTTAATTTTTTCATGTCCCCATACATATGAGTATTGATGAACCAGTTCATATGTGGGTACATAGTTTACAGCTATAGTCTTTGTGTTTGTCTTCATTAATTTTATTTCCCAAAGACACTTGAAGCTATTTCAGAAGTTCCAGAACACTAAGATGTCCTTTTCTGTTTTTATGAGGTACAAAATAATATTGTCTGCAAACAAAGCCAACTTTTCTTGATCACCATACCAATTATATCCTTGACTTTTTGAGTCCCTTATTTTCTTTGCCAGTGGCTCTAAATATAATGCAAATAACAAAGGGAAAGAGGGACACCCCGTCTAGTTCCTCTGTTCAGACGCAACTTAGAGAGGAACCCTCCTGCTTTAATTTATGCCTCCAATCCCTCATATGTCCTCCTAATTAACCTTATTGTTCCAGGGAATGCAAATGCTTCCAATGCCCTCCTCATAGAATTATTGTTTCAAGTGCTTTCTCTGCATCAGGATCCACAAACAACAGTGGTATTTCCTTACATCCTACTTCCCTCTGGATCATCATTGTTATATTAATTTTGTCAAATGTTTGCCTCCCCTCCACAAAACCAAATTGATACATATATATCAATTTTTGCAACATCTTTGCCATTCTTTTAGCTATTATAGATGCAAACACTTTATAATTATGATTTAAAACTGAAATGGGCCAATACGAAGCTGGGTCTGATGGGTCTTTACCATCTTTAGGTATTACAGCCACCACAGCTTTTTTCCAGGATGTTGGTGCTTCCCCATCTTTTAAAATATTATTAAGCAAAACCTTCACGATCTGTATTGCTTTCTTCACTCCTAGCTTCCAAACTTCAACAGGAATAGCATGTATTCCTGGAGACTTTCCTGCAGATTGATTATGCATCACTATTTTTATCTCATCTCCTCCTATCTTAACTGTCAATTATTGAGCCTCATCTATCTCTAACTCTGGCATACCCGTGTCTTACATAAATATTTCTGTGTGTGTTTTTTCTTGATTTTCACATTCTTCAGCTTTGTACAAATTTTCATGAAATTTCTGAAATATATCTAATACCTCTAAAGGATCTCTCTTTTCTTTTTTTTCTTATAGGCTCACAAAGTTTAGCAACAATCCTTTCTACTTTCTGTTGCCTTAGTCTTTGTGCTAAAAGTTTTTCTGCTTTGGGGTTATTATCAAAAACAGCTACTTAACAGTAATCTTTCTAAACTCATGCATATTATCCAGATACTCCATTGTTATCTCTTTAGCTTTTTTCCTATTAATTTTGATACAGGTGGCTAGCATTCATTCATCTACTAATATCCTCTTATTGGATAAGCCAAGTTCTTCTCTAGGATAAAAAGAGGTAAGAAGTGGAGGAAGCTTCAGTATTCTTCAAAGAATTCTATGTATAGAAGATATTTCACAAATTCTCTTTAGGGAAGTTCTGCACCATAAGTAATTGTTCCATGTTTACACCATAGGGCAATAAGTGTCTTTTCTATTTTAGTTTGCATATATTTCTTATGTATTTTCCACTGTCTATTTTTAGGGAAAACCATTAAGTTATAAAGAAGAATCAGCCATTTCCATAACTTATCAATTTAATTTAGTAATTAGTTTCTTATTCTTGCTGTTGACTGCGGTGGTGGTGCTGCGGTAGTGTTGTCACCTCACAGTAAGACGTTGACCGGTTCAATTCTCAGCTAGAGCGTCTTCTGTGTGGAGACATGCGTGAATGGGTGTACCTTCGTTGAAGGTTGTGCGTCAGGGCCGGCAACTCAGCATGTAAAAATCTACTGCCAATCATTAGCAGACCGGAGTTCCGCTGTGGCGACCCCTGACTGGGAAAAGCTGAAAGAGACAACAGTTTCTTATTCTTGCTATCATATAGTATCAGTTTTGCTTTTTTCCACATTTATTGTCAAACATCTCTGTCTTGTAAAGGGTTCTAATCTGGCAATTTGTTAAGTACTAAGTCTGGTAGCCAGCATTAAAAAATCATCTACAAACCCCAAAACTCAGCAAGCCTTAGCATTTATTTTTTGAACTTCACCCCCACTTTCTCCATGATGCTAAGCTACTCATGTATTTATGAATATAAGGAAATGTCAGGATGCAAAAAGACACCCTGTTTACCCGTTCCTTTGTTTCAGATTCATCTCTTAAATGGCCTTTTGAAGGATTTTTTTGCCTTGCCCCAGGCAACCAAAGCTTTCTGTTGTGCAGAGTCAAAATCTATAACTATGCCTTAAACTTTTTGTACCCTAAGAGTGACACATTTCTCTGTAGTATGTTCACATATTTAATAGTCATCTAGTGTTGATCTTTTTTGCCTAAATGCCTGCTAATGTTTAAGAATCATACACCATTCCAGCTGTTTCTTCAAATCATCCAAACTCAGGCTGCAGAAGATTTAACACCATCATTATTTTGAGGGAAGTTAGCCATTAGCTTTGTATGAACCATTGTAGCAAAAAAAAATTGTATTTATTATTGTGCAAAATTTCTTCCATTATTCTTTAAAATGGCTCTGTAATTGCTAAAATAGTTAGCGCTGGCACAAAGTTGCTGTATAGCAGAAGCTTATGACCTCTTTCACAGGGCTTCAGAGTCTGTTCTTCCTGCTCATCATATTCAGATGTACTCAGTTGTTGACTATTCTCACTGAATGGCTTATAGCTATCAAACAATGACCAGTAAACCGCTTTTCATTTTAATGCTGTAATAAGCAGAATTTCAACTGTAAACATCATCTTAGGTCTGATCTGAGCACTTGTCTTGACAGGGACTACTAGACCAATACTGAGTCAACTGAAATTTTTATTTTTCACCATCCCATAAAGTACTTGTGATTCTGGAATCTGATCTGATCTGGTACTGTCATCCATGTCTCCTGAAATACTGTGCCATACTTCCCCAAAAATGAATGGTATTCTGGATCATTCCAGATATTCATCATATGAATCACTGCTGCAATAGACTTAAGTATGCAGGATTATAACTGCTAAGGATATAACAGACGGCTTTCAAAGATTCAGGGCACCATCCCCTTCCCCAAATGTCAGTCATCCTGAATTGACTAAAAAGTCAGGCTTGGGTGCCAGTCCCTTAAGAGTTTTCCTGCTACTGAAGAGTGCTCCATTTGCAAGCTTTCAAGGATTATCTGTTGGCTAAAACTGTTACAGTGCTAGGCAGAAAAGCTCCCTTTGTGAGGAAAACCTTCCATTTTATGTTTGATATCAGAAATTGTACTTTTTCTGTGGAACTGCAATATTAAGGCTAGGAAAATTGTTTTCAGTGACTGTCACATGACTTTTAATTACTTTTAAACTGGCTCACCACTTTTTACTTTTGTGATAAAAGTGATTAAAACTAATTAAAAAATTTTTTTTACAGAAGTAAAGTTTTATTTTACTTTTGGGGGCTGGGGTGAGTGTTTAAAGTACTTTTACTGTGTTTTTCATGGAGAAAGTTACCTTTTTACTGCTTACCTGTTTTATCAACTACTGCTGCCTTGCTTCCATGGGAATCGGCTATCTTTTCAGTTTAATCATGGAACATCCTCCTGGTTCTTCAGTTCTTCCTTATTCTAGCCACAAAAGGAAGAAAATTACTAAACAGCTTTTGTCGCCACAGCAGGCTGCAAATGTGCCTCAGCCTCAGATGGGTGACTTTGCTTTGGCTGTTTCTGGTTCCTCAGACCATTCATCTTTTTCTCCCTTTCTCCTTTAGGGCCATCCCTACAGCCACCATTGACCAGAGGTTATACCCTTCCTCTGTAACTGTTGCCCTTGGTGGGCAAAGGAGAGCTATTCTTGTCTGTCTTGGGAGCTGGGGCAGGGAATTCTACTCTGCATAGCTAGAATGCTATGTCTGTCCCTAGGAAGGTTTTTTCCTGGCAAAAGTGGGTCTGCTGCTTCTGAAATTCCTGTCAAAAAGAAACATAAACTTAAGACGTATTCCATCTCCTGTTCCTGTCACTTTTGACAGGAGTGATTTATTGGGTTTATCTCATGGTTTAGTTCAAGGTCTTGAACTTTTGAATTCTAGTGTTTCTAGTACAGTAGAATTGATTATCTGAAGTAATTGGAACCTATGGTAGTTCCGGTAATCAAATTGTTCGGATAATCAAACTTATAATTGAACCTGATAAAAATCTTCTAAAATCTTGTTTTGTACTGCATGCAGGACTATACTTTTCAAACATTCAGTGACTCAAATGGACAATGAAGAATATTTTTCACACGCGAGCTGGCTAAAAGCTCAAAAAACATGCTCAAGCAAGTACGTATAATGTTTACATATTTAGACTTTGATTTTTTTCCTACCCGAAACCTTTGGAAGGCTGGTTCTGATTGATGTTTCTGATAATCGGCGTTCGGATAATCAACTCTCTACTGTAAAAGAAAAAAGGATCATTAATTTTCTGAAGAGGTTCAAGTTTTATGAACCACAAAATGATTGCGAAGGGACAGATTATATTTTGTCTCCTCTGATTTCTTATTCAGATTCTGATCAACATGTGCCTTTGGCCAGACCGTTTGAATGATTCTGTTTCTCTTTCTCTGAAACTATTTTCAGAATGACTTTTTTTTTGGAAGCCAAATGATATTCCCCTGTCTCTTAAGAAGTGTTTTAATTTCATCTGTTTTTTTTTTCAGAACCTACTCCAGTTCCTTCTGTTTATTTCTGCTCTTGAAGATGTTTTTGTCACAGCCTGTAACTTACCTGACAGCCAACCTGCTGCCCTCAAGAAAGGAGCTAGATTGTCTTATAAGTTTTTATGTACTCATCCCAGATCAGACACAGATGCTGTTGCTTCTAAACATTGATTAATACAAATCCCTTTCCTTCTGACAAGGATGGGGAAACTTTTGATAGATTTGAGGGAAAAGTATATTTTCTGCAACACTTGTGAGCTTGACAGTTGTGAATTCTAAAACATGTTAAAGATTATGCTTAGCTCTTTTGAGAATATGTGTAATATTTTAGCATCTATTTCCTATTGTAAGGAGAAGTCTGCCATATGTATTATACTTTTCCTCAATTACATCATTTTAGTGGTCCCTTCCAACCCCCTTGTTCTTTATGCTGATGACAGTGTTATCTGTTACTTAGCCCCTACCTTAGATGAAGTTGAAACAAATGTACAGAGGGAGTTATTATTCATTTGGTATTATTTTATCAAAAACAACTACAACTCAACTCCACTAAATGTGTAAGTAATGCTATTTGCAACAGCACAGAAGCTTTGTGACAACCCCCACAGTAAATAATGTTTGGGATACTATCAGGAACAAATTATCCTAGCAGACCTTCTACAGGTAGCCTAGCCTAATCCTGGACCTCTCTCTCTCTCTCTTATTTATTTATTTGTTTTTAGACACACATAGCTCATTGAGGACATAGTCCTCTACCATGCAAAAAAAGGATGTTATGCCTTTTCCAATCACCTCACAACTGAAGCTAGATACTGTAGTTGAAAGGGTACTCTTCCCCAGACTAGAGTATACTCTGCTCCATCCTGCTCTAAATTTGCTGTAAAACACTAAATTGATATAGACAACAATAAATAAAATACCAGTTTATTAACATATTATCATACCATAAACAGCATTGCTCTACACTTGACAAAGCAGAATTAAAGCAAGAGCTTGTGTCCTCTTTTCTTTCTTTATCTTCATGTTGATCTACTGCAGATTTTGTCCCCTCTCTAATGAGCAAACTACCCTTCTGCTTTTATCCTACATATCATTTATGAGGAGTGGTCACAGTCATTGGGAGTTGGTATAATGGTTAAGATGTTTACCTCACAACTACAAGGTTACAGAGTATGAGTCTCACTTTTGAAGAAATTTGGATATATTTAAAATGGCCCATAAGGCCAGCTAGCCTTATACTTACCTATGAACACTGTATTTTAAAAAGCAGGTTGCTGAAAAGAGCTTACAGTAGCTAATCCCAGCTAACTGCAACAATCTCACCAGTCAGTTTAGAAGTCCGAGCAACTGTATGGTGTTCTGGAGAAAAAAATTAAAGGAGCATTTGGTTGACATCAGTTTATGTCACTGTCACACAAAATGCAGGATAATTAACCTACCACCTTACTAAGTAGCCTGAGATATTAGCCCCATTGTAACTGTAATCTGTCTACAATTCAGATTCCCCTTCCTTACTCCTCTTCTGCCCCACAACACCTATCCACTTGCTGTACCTGCTGCCACATTCCGCTATTCTTTCTACTTGTCCTCCTTATCCAACTAACTCCTCCTTTCCTCTATGGCTATTACCTTTTCCCCTTCTACTGCCACCTCTGTTTGCACATTTCTATTTCCATGTTGATTCTGTCTTCTTTATAGAAAACAAATCCTAATTTCATATTGACAGATCATACTGTTGTGCTATACTCTTCCATGTATGTTAATTCTACAGAGTCTAATATCATGTTATCCTACATTTTACAGTATATACTTCAAATTATACTTTTCCCACTACTGTTATAAAGTGGAATAGTTTGGTGTGTGTGTGTGTGTGTGTGTGTGTGTGTGTGTGTGTGTGTGTGTGTGTGTGTGTGTGTGTGTGTGTGTGTGTGTGTGTGTGTGTGTGTACAGTATTTTCCTGCTATGCATGTATTATATATTTTGAATGTTGGACTGTTTCTTGTGTATATGTACTATATTGTTTTCTTTCATTGTATGTTTGCCTCTGGCTTGGGTCATGGGTAAAAAGAGTCCTTGAACCAGTCCACTTGCCTCCTTATCAAGTTCAGAATATGTAAATCAAAAATAAAATAATTTCTTGGGACATATATTTTTTTTTCACGGGCAAGGGGGCAGAACTAACTTTTTCAGGAGATACTTAAAATAAAGGAAGAAAGAGAGAAGATGGTGGAATCCACATAACAGATTTTTCATCCTCCCATTTTCAAATATAGTAAGAACTACGGGCAGTGACCGTTTATTCAGAACTCTCTAAAAAAGAGATACATTTAAGTGAGTGAAAAATTTTGAAAGGAGGTGAGCTTTAAGATGAGGCAGATGCAGGGGGATGACAGCAATATAGTGGGGTGACACCTCCCTTCCAAGAAGGACAGTGCTGACTGTACAACCAAAAAAAAAAAAAAATCACCCTCTCTCTCTCTCTTCTACTCTCCAAGTGTTCTGCAAGGGAGGATTACCAGTTAGAAAAACTGACTTAAAATAGCAGATGAGAAATAGGTCAGAAAAAATTGTGTCTTTAAGCTGTAAAATTGAATTCAGAATGTTCTCTCTCTTCCTGGATATGATTTCCATTTCTGTAGACCAGGTGGAGGTTGTGGAACCTGGCTTTAAGTTACTGAGATGGCCAGAGACTGCAAAAGCACTTCCCTGAGAATAATAGAGAAGGTCCTAACAGAATGCTCTTCCTTGTTCCTAAAAAAAGAAGACTGGTCCCTGGTGACCCATTCTCGATTTCTCAAGACAGAGTGCATTCTTAAATGTTAATCAGGTTCAGGATGCTGACATTTTGCACGCTTCTGCTTTTGATTTTATCAAAGCCACTATTGGCCACTCTTGATCTCAAAGATGCTTACTCATACCACTCAAAAAGCATCATAAGTAGTCTCTAGCATTCAAGGTAAGCCATGGGCATTTCCAAATCACATATTTGTCCTTTGATCTTGCCACTTTGCCTCAGTACCTTAATCAAATAGTAGGATCAATTGATCCCCACCTCTGGACCTGGGAAATCACTGTTCCCTTATCTGAACAACTGCCTGATTTACTGTTGTTCCAGAGAGGAGATGCAGAAGGCAATAATGTATGCATTACACTACTTAACCAACTTGGGATTCTGTCTGAATCTGTCCATGTCGACCCAGAATTGGTGGCAGAGATTTTTTTGAGTGCCTTCTTGCATACAGAGCCGTACAGGTTGTTCATATTCCAAAACAAGGACAAATGCTCAGGGAAGTGTTTTTGCAGTCTGTGGCAATAATTCAGCCATATTTATTTTATTTTATTTTACATTTGTTGACCGGGATAGTCCAACTGGATGCGTATCCATTTTCAGCGGAGGCCCGGGGAGAAAAGCTCCAAACATACAGACAAAATGCATACATATTAAGGGTTTTACAATGTAATGGGGGAAAAAAGCTCCAGTTGAGCAGATAAAAACAAACATCCCAAGCAACAGTTAAATAACAAGCAGATTTTGCAAGTAAGCATGGTGTGTCCCTCAAGAGGGATCCACAATTTAACTGTATGTCATAGACTGTGAAAGTTAATTAACAGGTGGATAACAGCAACATTGTATTACAAAGAAATGTACAGAGCAAGATTGGCATTGCAAGTATTTGTGAGCAAGAAGCTAGTACATTGCTGTTGAGTCAGCTCCAATGTTTCTGAAGGCCTTATGTAATATATTATCATCAGTTATGATGAGAAGAATACAATGTACTGGGGGGGGGGGGGGCAGTAAGAATACAGCATCACCCAATGGACAAAATATTGCATCTGATCTCTTCAATCCACATATATCTGCCAGGTGATCTATACAGTATGTGATCTCATAGGCCATCTAGATCCTCACTTACTATGCCTCAGATCAGATGTTACAACCCACATACAAAAGCAAGGGTGAGGAGATGTGGAACATCTCTATATTGAAGAGACACATCACTATAAAGGTGTGATAATGATTCTAATTTTAAACCTCATAGCCTTCTAGATAGTCTGCCATCCAGGTGCCTTGCAGGTGGTTCGTGACATTACAGTAATGGTGTGGAACATAAACAGGAAAGTTCCCTGTCAGCTGTGGAGACTAGCCAACAGTGCTGGTGGGCCTTCACCTTCCTGCTTTGATAATCTCCTCAGACTGCAACTCTGTAGCAAGTGAGTTTAGCTAGACCAGGACAAACAATCTGGAATAGAAACTGGATCCTGGGGATTTTTCATAACTTTGTGTAGAAGTGAAGACCTGAGAATATAGTCATTAGGTGAAAGAAGCTGTGTTTTTGTACTGGGTGCCCCTGGCAAAGTAGCATGGGCAGTGAACATATTCTGCATTCCAAGGATGCGATGTCTTCTTTATGCTTTTCCTCCTTTCTTTCTAGTGAGGGTTCGAATTTAAGCAAAGTAAGATCAAGCCAGACTCATCTGGCTAGCTCCTTTGTGGCCAAGCCTGTCATGGTTCTTCCAGCTAGTACAAATAAGTTGGAGAGCCAAGTGCTTTTTCCACAGTCCTGTACCCTCCTAGCCAAGGAAGAGAGGTTATTGGTATACACCAGCCTTTCCACCCTCAGACTGGTGGCTTGGAGGATCTCAGCGTAGCAACTTACATGATGATTTCCAGAGGTGGTATTTTGCCAAGAAGACCAAGCTGAGAAAGTCTTGCCTGCCTAAGTTGAAAAGATTTTCCATCTGGTGCTCCACCCAAGGCCTGGATTCTACTAGAAACCTTAGAGCTGACTTTGTCAATTGTACTTAGCAGAGATACTTCAGGGTAGCATCTCTTATGCTGCCATTAAAGTACACCTACCTGCTCTTGCAGCAAACCTTTCCTTGGATCCCCTTTCCTGTACAGTAAAATTAGTTCTCTGAGCAGCGCTGTATTCCATACCTCTAAAAACAGCTTTCCAACATGAGCTTTAAATTGTGTGGAGGAAAAATTAAAGCACCCCCCCCCTTTAAACCTTGTGCTACTGCTGCCACCAGTTATTTATTCTGGAAGACTCCTTTTCCGATTATAGCTACTTCAGCAAAAATGAACACAGAGCCTTTATAACAAAGGAAGTCTGTATAAATTTCTTAAAAATACACTTAACTTCAGGACAAAACCCTCATTTTTTTAAGGTGGCGTCAGAGCTGGCATTGAACCAAGGCATACACTTACCAGCATTCTCTAGTAAACCACAGAACAAAAGGGAAAGGATACTGGGACATTTTTCTTTAATATATTTGTCAGCCTTTCACCCCAACTAAATGTATATGGTCTATTAAATTTGCTGATAACAAAGTAGGTTTAATAGTGACAAACCTAGAACATAAAAATATTGTGATTTACTTAAATTGTGCATTAAAGTGAACAGCCCTGAATACTGTTGTTTTTAATCTAGCTGAATGGAAACTCCATATTCCATTAATAATGATATTTTACAGGAGGCTGATGTTGTTGATACATCTCAGTATATTAGTGGATCATTCATTCCAAATGTGAATGCAATAACCAGGAAATGTTACCAGGAGGTGTATAACGTATTTTGCACAATTTCACGTATACATGCTGATGTTATGTTAACTCTGTTTAGGGCAATGGTCATACCGTATATGCAATATGGGTTACCATAGTATGTTAGTAATTTGAATGGGAAGAGAAAACTGGAAAAGGATAAACTGAGTGTTAATAATCAGAATGCGATCATGAAAGTGGAAAGGATACAAAGGCACGTTACAAAGATGATAGCTGGTTATGTTAAGAGTAGGCTACCTGGAAAGATTCAAATCGTACACTTACAGACTTTTCAGAGGTAATATATTATTGGTTTAACAAATGTTCTGTTAACAAAACATTAGAGAATATCTAAGGGTTTCTTTTCAAGCTATTTCTTATGTTACACAAAGTAATAACTTGGTGGTGGAATTAAAATCCACTCCGGTATAAAAAGGGATTGTTTTGTACGTGGTGGCTATCCTGTGGAACCATTACTAGTTAAAATCAAGTTTGATCGATTACAGAACTGGCAAAATTGTATATAACTCTTGACTATTCAAAGTTGCAGCTTCTGGGTGTTCTGCTAAAGTCATGAGACTACAATTTAAATTACATTGTAAACCTGATAAAGGGGTAACTGACAGCCTGTTATTTTCAGTACTGTGAACTATTTAAAGAGTCTTGCTTAAGTGTTCTTGTTCCTTTAGAAAACAAGCTTCCTGCCTCATTTTATTCTTGTTAGAAGAAAACTACTGATATTCTTTTAATTAGAAGTTTGTCTGCTACATCTGAAATACAGCTCTAGCTGAGCTACTAGCCCTTTGTTTTCTACAGTAACCTTTCCTGTGCTAAAAGTGAAGCTAACAGTATAATAATGAACCAATTATTTCTGTATCAGGTGAACTGCTATGTATAATTTGACAAATAACTCCTGTCTGATTGCTGTAAATATCTAGCCCTTGCCTGAGAAACATGTTTGCTGCTCATGTTATATTTTGGTAATTTACATTGAATGTCATTATGTATGTTAAGTGGGTGGGATCACAAAATCAAACAAGTGGGATCAACTTTGTAATTTAGTCGCACACAATACTGATGCGCAACAGCCTGATTACATTGTATGACAGCCTCACAATCATAAAAAGCATCCAAGTACAAAATAACAGAAATGACTATCTTTACCATGCAGTTTAAATGAACATATCTTAATTATACCATCCATTTAAATGTATACATTTTCTTTATTTCTTGTTAATCTGGTGAACATTGGTGATTAGGTTAAAAGTTGTTTACAAAAATCTATAAACATTTAGCAGTTGTAGCAGTCTGGAAATGCAGTTGTCAGACTATTGTTCTGGATATGGAGATACATAACAAACATTATTTTGTGTTGTAAATTAATGTTTTTGCAGACCAAGTACCTAACCCTATCACCCCTCATGTACCCCTCAGGTGGTAGCTATGCCCCTTAAGCCCCACCACTGAATTATTCTCTGAGGATTACACTAACTGGTAAAATCCGTACTTGGTTTAGAATGAAAATTATGTTTCTTTTCCTCTTAGATTGGACAATTTTAAGAGTTGGTAGCAGTGATATAAAGTGCAAATAAAGCTATTTCCTGCAAAAAGTAGTAATCTTTCTTATTCTCTGTTGTATTTCCTCTCCAGACTGGGCATATGAAATGTTCTTTATTATTTGTATTATCTTTGCCATTAGTTCTTTCATTGTAAAAGTATTTTGCGGTAGCTCCTTGTGGGTATTTTAACTAGTAGCAAAAGGTAGAACCCACACAGCTTCTCTACATTTTCAAATAGTAATTAGATGTGCTCATAAATCTGGCATTTCCGAATATTTATCATTAAGTTGAATTTGTTCATAGGTGTTTACTGGGCTAATGACCACAAGGGCCTTTTTAAGCCTAGCCATGCATCCCAAATATCTAACAAGTTCTGATACTGTTGATAAGTGTAAGCATGGGCCTGGGAGATGAACTATTTACAGGGTACATGTGCCCACTAGAGACATAGGTGCCAAACCAGGGTTTAATTTCTGGTTTCCCATCCAATTGTCCAAGTTGCACTTGAATTGGATTAGGGAGGAACTCTGCTTCACATGAATGGAGAGCCTGTTCCATAGACGAGGTAGTCTCTGGGATACATACCTATCTCACCAGCAGGTCCTATTTATATCATAGTGAAGGTTTAAGTCTTTAGAATGGGTAATTCTGGTGCTGTTTGTTTTGTAGATATGTATGAGGTCCATCAGAGTGGGGTCTGACAATGCCCTGTATGCCAGGCATACATCTCCCCTCAAAAGCTTGTAGGAGACAAAATACAGGAAAACAGCCTTGAGGCAGTTTGCATAGGACATTTTACTTACACCCTGTATTCTTTTAGTAAGAAACCTCTGTGGACATTCCAGTTGTTGGATATGCCTAGTTAGGTACATGCCAAAGGGGGCATTGTACTCAATGATAGGTGTGATGAATGCCAAATACAGTGGAACAATGTCTTCCTTGGACTTGGATGCCATAGCTTTGTTTATAATTTGTGCAGCATAGAATGATTACTATCTATGTGTTCCTAACTCCCTGACTACTTGGTCAACTTTAAGGGGTGTGTTGTCAATATAATAGTTACCAGGGATGGATGACTTCCCAAAGGATGCTATCATGCATTTCTTGGCATTTAGTTTTAGTCCATGGCTCTTGACATCAGTTGTTTGTCTTTGTCACCCCCTCCTGGAGAACATTTGTGTCAGTGTGAAATTCAGTGACAGCTTCTAATTTGCAATCATCTGCAAATTTAGTCAGCCAGTGACCACTGACATTGGCCTTGACTTCTGAGAAGTAAATGCCAAAAAGGAATGATCCAAGAACTGATCCCTGAGGGACTCCACTTGTAACTGATCTCTTTGTAGAGATGGACTCCCCAATTCTAACTTCCTGTCTGTGAGCCAGTTGTCTATCCAGTGGGTGACATAAGGGCTTATACCTAACCTCCTGAGTTTGTCAACAATGCCCGAGTGAGTATTGTGACAAATGCCTTGACCAGGTCAGCCAGGTCAAGGTAGGCAGTGTGAAAGATTTTGACCTTATTCACTGCTTTGGTAACGTTTTCAAAGAAGTCCAACAGGTTGAGTAGGCATGATCTGCCCTTGACAAAACCAAACTGGATTGGGTTCAGTGTCTGGAGGTTTACTATATCTCCATGATAATTCTTTCCATGGCTTTACATATAAGACTACTGAAACTTATGGGTCTATAGATGGACCATCTTTGTGCAGAGGGATAACTGCCTTTCTCCATTCTTGAGGCAAGAAGCCTGTTTGGAGGCTACAGTTAAATAGTAATTCCAGAGGCCCTGATAGGTCATGTTTTATGCTGTGTAGAAGGCATCCTGGGATATTTTCTGGGCCCATTGATGCAGTGTTTTTGGTCTTGGAGAAAGCATTAAGGACCTATTCCCTAGTAATAGTAGGGGAATTCTTGTTATATTAGATGTTAAGTGTATTAAATCTAAGGATGTTCAACAATATGGGTAAAAAAGCATTGCATTCAAAGAAGCTGGGTTGACACACACAAATCTCAAAATTCAATGTATTCAAGACGGAGGTGGGATTACATCAAGGATCATCTCAGAGCCCTTTCTAATTTGCAACGGTGATGGAGAGGTTGACAGGTGAAATCAGGCAGGAGCCCCTGTGAAGATTGGGTGAAGATGGGTGACAGCTGCCAGCCTAGCCAGATAGAATTTTGGAGATAATTCTGTCATCTGTAAATATTAATGTAAACCACAGACTTGTAGTCTTAAATCGTAAAAATAGTGTTACATGTGGAACTTGAAAAAATGTAACAGCAGTGCACTCTACTGACCAAGTAAAGCATGTTGTGACCCTTTGATGTAAACACGGCTCCGGCCAGTCTAGATGAAGGAATTCTTGCTATTATTTTAAGGCCAGAGTCAATGGCCAGAATTTGCATGCATAAATGTCCTTTATTGCTCTGGTTTCTGCCCAGAGGGGAAGAATGTAAATGTAGTTTCTGTTAGCCTGGGAACCCAGGGAAGTGTGAAGAATGATGTAATATGAACCAGGAATATGATTTTAAAAACAGAAAATCAGAGAGCATGAAGCATTTTTGTCTTGACCATCTAACTCAGCACTGCCTTTGCTCTATATGTAAGTTTATATTAGACTTGTGTTTTATCTTAGAAGTAGCTAGAAACTAGAAAGATTAGATTTAGTTTTTCTGTAATGCCAGAACTGTACTACTGAATTATTTTAAGTATTTCTCTGTGATCTCTGAACTCTTGACTAGCACTGTGTAATAAAAAGTATTGTCTTGTGTTTTGACTATTTGTTATTAAATATTTTTAAACCCTTTCAACTGTGGCTGTTTTTGTAGAGATAATTTAAGCTCTCTAGAGTACTTGCATGCCTTTGGTAAAGTTGTACAAAGCCACTCTAAAAGCTTTAGCCCTGGGCTATACTACCAATTGGATAATAATATTGCACAGTAATAATTGGACACCCTTTTAAGGGCCTTTGAGTAGCTGATAAATATTAGTGGGTGGTAGCAGCGGGTACTACTGTATAGTCTGGGGGAAAGGGGCACAGCTGGAGAACCTGTGCCAGCCTTCCCCAGGAGTGTCTGTGCGGCTGTATAAACTCTTCTCGAAGTGTGTGTGTGTGTGTGTGTGTGTGTGTGTGTGTGTGTGTGTGTGTGTGTGTGTGTGTGTGTGTGTCAGCTACTTGGGCAGGGACACGAAGCACTGGTTGGACAGAGAGGTTTTAGCTTGCCCACTAGGCTGAGATCTGGACCCTATAGCTGTGCCAGTGGGGAGTCTTATTGGGGACCTGGAGAGAAGGGAGTGACCAGCCCCGGAATGACTGTGATCTCTGTGTGTTCTTAAGGGAAATTACACTTTACTGTGTCTATTTATTATCCTTTCCTCCTATATGAGACGCCTCTCACTGGTGTTAGTGGTGAGAATTGAGGCTCCTTGATTGCTGGGCCAGGGCACAGGCAACACATATTAATTGATTGACAGTGGTGGGATATCCACACCACATATTAATTGGTTGGCAAATACTAACTGGCTTGTAGTGATGGTTGGTAGAGTGAATTCCTGTAGCTTGTGTACAGTGAGCATTGAAGGTGTTGTGTACTCTAAATCAGCCATGCAGTGAATACTCAGAGTTCAGATCACAATTGCTTTATTTCTTTTGTTAGCTTAGTTAGTCAGGGTGAGCAGGCAGCATGTCAGCAGAGGAGTATGGAAAGCTGACAAGGAGCCAGGTGGCGGAGATGAGCCAGGCTAGGTGATTCATGCATAGAAACCTGACTAAGGCAGACCTGATTTAGCCTTGGTTACAGCTGCATCAGAGAACAGCAACCAGGAGGACAATCAGACTGGCAGTGGAGATATAATACCCTCGGAGAATGGACAGCTCAACCTTTCTGCAGAGGACTTAAAAATCCATCTGGAGCTGAAGAGACTTGAGTTGGAGGCCAGGCGTTTAGAGATAGAAGCTGAGGAAAAGTAGCGACAGAGGAGGCATGAGAGAGAATTGCTGACTCTTCGCCAGAGTCATGGAGGTAATGGGGAAGGGACTAACTGGACCCCAGAAGCACAAAAGGTCAGTAAATTTCTTCCGCAATTTAAAGAGGGGGATAATTTTGTTAGTTTCATTCATATGTTTGAGAGGGGATGCAAACAGTATAGTGTTGACCAAAGGCTCTGGGTACGGTTCCTGACCCCCTTACTCCATGGTAAAGCTGTAACTGTTTTGTCAAAAATGTCTGACGTTGCATGTTTTGATTATACTGCTTTTAAAAATCACTTGTTAGAATGTTTTAAGCTAACACCTGAAACGTATAGGAAAATGTTTTGTGAGCATAGACGCAAGGCAGATGAAAGTGTGTGTGAATATGTTGCTGAACTGAGCACTTATTTCCATAGGTGGGTGAGTGAATGTCAGGTCACCACTATTGAAGGGCTGGCAGACCTTTTGGTGAGGGAACAAGCCATTAGCACTTTGCCTGAGGACATGAGGATCTGGTTAGCTGATAGACAATGTGCTACTTCAGATGAGTTTGGGAAGAAGAGAGACATATACCTGGCAAGCAAGGCAACCCTGCACAGGAGAGGGACCCCCAGTACTGCTCATGGGTCTAAAGAAGCCCATGATGGGCAGCACGGACTGCCTCAACAGAATCTGCCAGTAGCAGGGGAAGCCACTAGTCCAGTTACACATTCGGGAGCTAGGGTTAAATGTTTTGAATGCAACCAGTGGGGCCATGTGGCATACAGGTGTCCACAGAGACAAGGTGGGGAACAAAAGGTCAGGGAGCCAGTAGGTGGGAAAGACAAAATGCCAGTAGTAGGCTGTCTTGAGACAACAGGGGTACCGAACTACCATCCTGCAGATGTCCTGATAGGGACAGATTTGGATGAGGCAGCACCATATGCTTATGCAGTTACACGCAGTCAGGCTAGGAAACAAGTATGTGGGTCTGGTAGCCTGGGGGAGACCCAGACAGACTGCATACTTACAGCCAGGACTGATGAGGTGGTTACTTCAGGGAGGTAGCTACACTGTAGCAATGAGACTGAAGGTGAGCCATAGCTGCTTGGGGGTACTGATGATCCCTTGGACAGAGTGACTGTAAAGTTAGAGGTGAGTAGTAGTACCCAGGCTGACAGTGAGGCACCACTGCCAGAGGATGCCAGACTTCCTGTGGAAGGGGAGCCGGGAAGGGTTACAAGGAGAGAGAGTTGAGACAGTCTCAGCTCTCAGACCCTACATTGCAAGGCCTGAGGCAGGTAGGTAGGGAGGCACCTGATTCTCAAGGAAAGGGGGAATCTGTGTACTGGGACAAAGGGTTGCTGTACAGAGAGTGTACCCCTGAGGGAGGGCTAGAAGGTGAGAGGGTACAGCAGTTGGTAGTGCCTAGAGCCTACCATCTGGCACTTCTAGCCATAGCCCATGATATTCCCTTTGCTGGTCATATGGGCATAAAACGTACAAAGAGGCATATTATGCAAAACTTCTATTGGCCTGGGATTTCCAGAGATGTAACAGGGTACTGCAGGACCTGTGAGCAGTGCAAAAGGTAGACAATGCAGGAGACAAGGTGAGAGCTCCTTTGATGCCTCTGCCTGTGATTGAGGAGCCATTTCAGAGGGTAGCTATGGATATTGTGGGTCCTCTGAGTACCCCAAGTTCAACAGGGAAAAGGTATATCCTAGTGGTAGTGGATTATGCTACACGATACCCTGAGACAGTAGTGTTGTCCTCCATTGAGGCAGAGAAGGTGGCAAGTGCATTATTAGAGATTTTCAGCAGGGTAGGTTTCCCAAAAGAAATACTGACTGACAGAGGTGCCAGTTTCATGTCAGACCTGCTGTCTTGTCTGTGGAAGTCCTGTGGGGTGAAGCACATGAAGACCACCCCCTACCATCCCCAGACTAATGGTCTTTTTGAAAGGTTAAACTCTACAATCAAGTTCATGCTACAGGCATTTGCAAATCATTTTAAGAAGGAGTGGGAAAAATATCTGCCCCATCTATTGTTTGCTTACAGAGAGGTTCCCCAGGAATCCACAGGTTTTTCACCCTTTGAGTTGCTGTATGGGCATAGGGTGAGGGGACCTCTAGATTTAATTTGAGATGAGTGGGAAGGTGAGTGCAAGTCTCACAGGGAGCCTGTTGTGGCATACGTCCTAAACCTCAAGACAAGGCTCAGGGAACCCATGGGCTTGGCCCAGGAGAACCTGACAGAAGTCCAGCAACAGAAAAAGGTGTGGTATGACAGGAATGCTCAGGCTAGAGAGTATGCTGTGGGGCAGCAGGTAATGGTTCTCATTCCTGTCAGACACAACAAGCTGCAAGCAGCTTGGGAGGGACCCTACAAGGTGTAAGAAAGGTAAGTGATGTTAACTACATGGTGGAACTGCTAGGCAGAAGGCAGGGGCACAAATTGTACCATGTTAGTATGATGAAACCTTACCATGATAGGGAGGCCCTTGTGCTGAGCATTTGCAGGAGGAGTCTGACAGAGATCTGGGGACTGATCTCCTCAGTGAGGCTTGGGCTGACACCACAGTGGAAGGGGTAGCAATGTCCCAGCAGCTATCTCCTACCCAGGTTCAAGAAATCTGAGCAGTGTGTCAGGAATTTGGGGACATGTTCACTGGGAAACCAGGGTACACCCACCTGGGGCAGCACCAGGTGGCTACAAGACCCAAAACGCCTATTAGGCAGGCCCCTTATAGAGTGCCGGGAGGAGGTACAGGAGATATTGGAACTAGGGGTGATTCAAGAGTCCAACAGTCCCTGGGCCTCCCCAGTGGTGCTGGTGCCAATGAAGGATGGCAGCACCAGGTTCTGTATGGACTATAGGAAATTAAGTAGTCACACAAAGTCAAATGCTTACCCCATGCCTAGGACAGATGAGGCCCTAGAGCAGCTGGGTGGGGCTAAGTATTTTGCAACCATTGATCTTACCAAGGGTTACTGGCAGGTGTCCTTGACTCCCAGTGCTAGAGAGAAGTCAGCCTTTGTGACTCCTTTTGGCTTGTATGAGTTCACAAAGCTGCCCTTTGGGATGAAGAATGTTCCAGCAACTTTCCAGAGGCTGGTAGATCATATCCTAGCAGGAGCAGGAGGGTTTGCTCTTGCTTACCAAGATGATATTGCCATCTACAGCCATTCCTGGCCAGAGCACCTTCAGCATGTCAGGGAGGTGCTGGGCAGACTACAGAGGGCAGGGTTGACCATTAAGCTGAGCAAACGTCAGGTGAGTATGGCAGAGGTCTCTTACCTAGGACATAGAGTGAGGAGTGGTAAGCTAAGGCCAGAGCCTGCCAAAGTGGAAGCCGCTCAGGCATGACCTGCAACTGTTACTAAAAAGCAGGTGAGGGCATTTTTAGGGACAGCAGGGTACTACAGAATGTTTGTCCCCAGTTATAGTACCATAGCTGCTCCCCTCACAGACCTGACAAGGAAGAACAGGGCAGATTAAGGTAGTGTGGACTCCAGCATGTGAGCAGGCATTCCAGAAGCTTAAAGAAGCTTTGGGAGGACCCCCTGTGTTAGCCAGTCCAGATTACAGCAAAGAATTTGTTGTGCAGGTAGATGCTTCGAACCATGGGGTGGGGGCTGTACTTAGCCAGAGTTATTCAGAGGGGGAAGAGCACCCAGTGGTTTATCTCAGGCGTAGGCTGCAACCCAGGATGGAATGCTATGCAGCTGTAGAAAAGGAATGTCTAGCCATAGTGTGGGCACTGCAGAAACTTCAGCCTTATCTGTATGGAAGGAAATTCACTGTTATGACAGATCACAACCCCCTAACATGGTTAAACAGAGCGAGCCAGCAAAACGCCAAGTTGCTAAAATGGAGCCTGGGGTTGCAAGCAAATGATATGTCAGTGCAGCACTGCAGTGGGATTAGCAATGCCAATGCAGATGGACTCTCAAGACAGGGAATGGGGTAAGGTATACTCAGATAGACCTCACTCTCTCAAGCAGCGTTTCTCAAGGGTCACTTGAAAAACTAGCTTGAGTTCTCCGGGGGGGGGGGGGAGAGATATGTGAAGATTGGGTGAAGATGGGTGAAGCCTGCCAGCCTAGCCAGATAGAATTTTGGAGATACTTCTGTCATCTGTAAATATTAATGTAAACCATGGGCTTGTTGTCTTAAATGGTAAAAATAGTGTTACATGTGGAACTGAAAAAAAATGTAACAACAGTGCACTCTGCTGACCAAGTAAAGCATGTTGTGACCCTTTGATGTAAACACGGCTCCGGCCAGTCTAGATGAAGGAATTTTTGCTATTGTTTTAAGGCCAGAACTAATGGCCAGAATTTGCATGCATAAATGTCCTTTATTGCTCTGGTTTCTGCCCAGAGGGGAAGAATGTAAATGTAGTTTCTGCTAGCCTGGGAACCCAGGGAAGTGTGAAGAATGATGTAATGTGAACCAGGAATGTGATTTTAAAAACAGAGAGAATCAGATAGCATGAAGCATTTTTGTCTTGACCATCCAATTCAGCATGAGTTTAAATACTTGGGATCAACAGTTCGCAGTAATGGTGAGTGTGGAAGAGAGGTGAAGAATAGAGTGCAGGCAGGGTGGAGTGGGTGGGGAAGAGTGTCAGGAGTGATTTGTGACCGACAGGTACCAATAAGAGTGAAAGGGAGGGTCTACAAGATTGTAGTGAGACTAGCTATGTTGTATGGGTTGTAGATGGCGGGCACTGATGAAAAGACAGGAGTCAGAGCTGGAGGTGGCAGAGTTAAAGATGTTAATATTTGCATTAGGTGTGACAAGGATGGACAGGATTAGAAATGAGTATATTAGAGGGTTAGCTGAAGTTGAATGGTTTAGAGACAAAGCCAGAGAGGTGAGATTGCATTGGTTTGGACATGTGCTGAGGAGGGATGCTGGATATATTGAGAGAAAGATGCTAAGGATAGAGCTGCCAGGTAAGAGGTAAAGAGGAAGGCCTACAATAAGTTTTATGGATGTGGTGAGAGAGGACATGCAGGTGGTTGGTGCAACAGAGCAAGATGCAGAGGACAGAAAGAAATGGAAACAGATGATCCACTGAGGCAACCCCTAACAGATGCAGCCTAAAGAAAAAGTAGACAAAGATATGTGTGTCAGTATTTGTACTTTTTTTGGATTTTGTGCCCTTTTTGTGTTTGTTAGAACTGCAGAGTAAATCTTTGTGAAGCTGTGTGTGTAAAAAAGTATATATATAATTCTAAGTCTCACAGTATCTTATGAGAATTTCTCCTGCTTGTGACTAACTGTTTATGAGAAGTGCCTTCCTTATAATTAATATGTACCCTTCCAGTGGTTTGGGGTGTCTAAAGCTTCTTGGGAGCAAGTCTGCACTTTGGTTTATTGCAACTGAGAACAATCCTTTATGCTGTCCAAGCTGTGGAGTTCTGTCTGCCTCAAGAGTCCTTTTTGATCAGGTCAAGTCAGTCAGTCTGTAGGAGATATATTGCCCTATTTCTAGTACTTACTATGCAGTGAAGCACTGCAGATGTTGGAATGCCCATTGATATGCCACATGACCATAACAGCATTTCACACTCTTGGGAAGGAAAATTACTATGCGACTGCTTAAGCTGATATTCATATGTATCTCTTGACAGCAGAATTCATTTAGAAGTTACAATGGTTCCTCGTATATTTTTTTTTTGGGGGGGGGTTTCAAAGATAGGCTTATCCACAGAGTGGGCAATGTAGATTGGCTGTAGTTCAGCTGTAAAAAAAATGAAGTGAGTAGTTGGTGGGATTGTCTTCCCTTCATTTGAATGAGCCTGTTTGTGCATTCTTTCCCTTACCTTATAAAGTTCTAAGTTAAGAGCCCATACTTTATCTTGATAACATTTTCATGGCCTAGAAGAGTCTGATTCCCTGTCCAAAGATCCTTAGCACTAGGAGGTCCCATTTGGCTTCTTGTTATCTCACTTTCATCTGCAGTCTAAGAATAGACAATCCTCCAGATAAAAATGTAGATCTTTAGGTAGACACTAACCTCTTAAAAAAGAATATTGTAGGTGTTGAGAGAAACTCAGAATGTCTGTACTCACTCAACTCACAGCACCAAGCTGAAATATTTCCTTCTTCACTTATAGGTATGGCTTGATTCTGTCTTCTGACACAGTACAGGATTGCTTACTCGAAGTCATACATCTTTAATTTGAACCTGAAGTATTCTGTTATCATGTAATGTGATGTCAAGTAGGAGGTAAACCTTTGACTGCACTTATTAATTTACCAGATAACTTCTGAATGGAGATGTCTACCTGAGAATCTTAAGTATTTTGCTCCCCCTTGAATTTTATGACTGAGACGCTCCTTCCTCCTTTAGAGCCTGCTTCTTCCTTTGTGATCATTTGTTTCTAGGAAGGACATCTTTCTAAAAGTCTTTCTGCATGGAAATTTTTGGAGACACCAATTTGTATGTTCCTAAGAAGAATGTGCATATATTGCTGTATAAGTTTGTTTTATTATATGTACCATTTGAAATGGTCCTTAGACCAGTTTGACTACCTGGTTATCAGATATATAAATACAGGGACTCGGTTGTCCCATAGTCCCATTGCAGAATAGTCTTCACATTTTTCTGAATGCAGTTTTCGAGGTTTCTTTCTACAAGTAATCAGTGCTTCCATTCTTTTTTCCAGTAATGCCAGAATTTAGTAAAGTGTATCACCCATATTGTTGATGTAGAAGGATTAGAGCAAAACATATGTGCTGCTGCTTTGTATTGAGCTTAACAGCCAAGTATGCCCTAAAGTGACTGTCATTTTATATCAGTTTTACTAGCAAGAGGCCTGGAGGTCATTGTGGCATAAGGACATTTAACTTGAATTGACTTTGCTGCCTACTTAATGAGTGTTTTAACAGTGAGTAAAATTGTCTTGCAAGGCACTCATTCTTGATTCATTGCATTACTTGCTTAGCTCTTGGTAGCCTCGCAAAACTGCTTAGGGATCCCTCCCATCAGATGGACCCTCTTTTGAAATTATGTTGATGCAAGACATTGCTGCTGAGCTTGTACTCATCATTACTTTGGGTCTTTGAAAGGAGATTTTTAAAGCATGCCCTTTCCCACTCATTTGGTTGCTAGACTTTTTACTATATGCATAGTTTAAGGTTTTATTTTTACCTGATACATAATAGCATTCAGTGCTATTATACGTTATTATATTATTATTATAGTGTTATTATACGTTAACTATTGGTGTTAAATCATGCTTAAGGTATGACCACAGGCTTTCAACGCCTCAGGGCAACTTCCACACACACTAACTGCCAGGAGATCATGCAGAACCACATAAAAAGGCACCAAAAGGTTTCAAAGCTTTCTTGTCCCTGAAATGCACTCTCTGTCCAATATTTGTAAAACCAACGGTCAGCTAGTGATCATTCAAGGTTGAACAGGTAAGTACCATGCTGGGGAAAACCTTCCACAAATTGTTTTTTCTGAGGAAAATCTGTGTTATTGTAAATGTAACTATTTTATGCTAGGAGAATTCTTTTTTATGGACTGTCATGACTTCTAGGAAAATTATATGCTTGTGTAAAATTTGATCTGATGTTGTCAGTCTTCACTCAGTTCTTGACTGTGGGCTGGGTTCTGAACTTTGGAACCAACTCAGCCGTTTTTCCATCTTAAGCCTCCCAAAGCTAGGCTCTACCCATAATGCTCCTCACTAAATTACCTCAGATCCCATTTGCGGCTTCGTGGTGTCAGACATGTTTAACCAATCTCTCAAGCCTTGGCAGTATATTATTGTGAGTTTTCTTACATCTTTTGTCTTTCTATAATTATATATTTTTTCTATATTTCTACCCACTTCTCCCTTATATTTAGTGCATGGGTGACTATTTGTTTTCTTCCCTTTACCTCGTCTTTACTTTTAGGTAATCTAACATACCATTGTTGGTGCTTCCTTTCCCTGCTTCCTTTACCACAGTTATTGGGAATGTTCCCTTGCAGACATTGTGGGTCATGCCAATTTGTGAGCAAACTAAAACAATTCACTAGTGGCAACACCAGTAGGGTGTATGATCTTAGGGATGTTCATCGTGTTACACTGCTGCAGTCATTACACTTGGGTTATCCTGCCATCAGGCGGTTCCCCAGTCGGCCTGAGTTTCAAAGTCTTGGTCCGGCGTTGGTTGCTGTCGCCTCCTCCCTGACGTCAGTGCAACAGGGGTATATAAGATGCAGCCGATGCCATTTTCTTCAGTCTTTCTTGCCGCGCGGTGCCCGAAGCAAAAGCAGTTCGCAAGTGCTGGTCGGCCGACTCCTGAGATTTTCATTCCGAATCCAGAATCTAAGTCTTCTACAAAGCTAAGTACCCCGTTGGGGAAACTTTTTCTTGCCTCAGACCGATGTCAGTAAAAGTTAATAACTGTATTTCTTGTGGGAAGCAAATACCTCATAAGGATTTCCATTCTTATTGTATCCCATGCCTAGGCCCAGACCACGACATCACTGGTTGTCGGTTTTGTGCTAGGTTTAATAAGCGCACTATTAAATGTCGGTTTGATTTTGCCCGACATTATTTTGGCAGAAAATTCAATTATACCATGCCGTCGGAACTTCCGACGACCGGAATACATAAAAAGCACAAAGACAAGGATAGGCATCCGAGGCCCAAAACTGACGACAAAGCCTCTTCTAGGCCAGTCACCGGTTCTCTGGTTTTCAGCAAGGTGCCTCCGCAGCCCCTGACGACCGTCTCTGTAGAACTACAGGCCACCTCTGACTCCCACGTGGAGACAGCTGGGCCTTCGGACACACAAGTTATTCAGACTACCGAAACTACCCCTTCAGAGGGATCCGGAGTAGTTGAACAACCCCCAGCCTCAGAGGGTGTTTTCAGACCTACCCAGTTAAGCATTAAATCTTCTGCTAAGTCTAACTTGTTTTAAAAACAAAGAAACAAATACAGCATTCTCCAGGACAGGCCTCCTTGCCTAAGAAACAAATGCTCAAAATGTCCGAAGACCTAATCACTCTGATCAGGGGTTCCCATCCCCCTCCTGATAAAAGGCCTAGACTGGATGCAGACTATGACCCTTCCGACCAGGTATCCATCTCTTCAGATTCATCCTCAGACCTAGGATACTCCTTACCCCCTTATGAGGACTCTGATTCTGAGGAATCAATCCCATCAGCCTCTCCACCTGAGGACTACTCCTTTGGTGAAACCTTACATACCATGAGGGAGCATTTCCATTGGGAAGGCCAGGATTACTCAGAATCCAAGAAAAGGCGCAGAGACTTCCTTTTATTACCTCAACACAGACCCGTTGCTATTCCACCAGTGTTAGATATAGTGGATGATGTGTATACTGAATCCAGCTTAAATCCTGATTCTTTACCTCCAGCCCCAGTTAAGCCTGACATACTACAGAGTCCCTGACTCACACAAATTTCTTTATAAAAGCCCTGTTGCCGACCCTGAAACTATTTCTCAGGGACCCAAAGGGGTTAAGGCCTCATCAGCAAAGAATCCAGTCCCCTCTGACAGAGATTCCAGAGCATTGGACAGATGGGGGAAGAAAGTATATAAGTCTGCAACTTTAGCAATGAGGGCCTTAAATTGCCAGTTTCACATGTTAAAATATCAGCAGTTTTTGATGTCTCAGTTGAAACAAAAAATGCTTCCAGTTTCAGATTTATTGCATGCAGCTGAGCAAGTGGGAAAACACACTTTGCAATGTGGTTTTGATTCTTTAGAGGCCTCCTGTAGAGCAGCTGTTACAGGTTCTGTCATTAGAAGACATGCTTGGTTAAAAGAACATACGTTACCAGATCATGTTAAAGCAAAACTATTGGATGCACCTTTACAGCAGGATGTGTTATTTGGAGTTAAGGCAGAAGAGGTATTAAAGAAAATGGAGGATAAGGCAAAATCTATGCAAACGGTGAAGGATTTCTTACAGGTTCAGCCTCCTCGATTTAGCAGAAATTGGCCAATAAAGAATTGGTCCTTTCCAGCTTCAGACAGACGTCCAAGAGTCAGAGGTCAACCACAAGGTCCCTACCGGCCTCAACAATGGGGTGCATCAGGCCAGAAAGAAGGGGAAGACAGGCCACAACCTTATAAAAAACAGCCCCAATGACTTCCCTCTACAGCTGCCAAACAGCTCTCTCTTGGCAGCCCCCTTGGGAGGAAAACTGGCACTTTTCTATCACAATTGGCATATGATCACCAAAGACAAATGGGTTCTCAACATTGTATCTCAAGGTTAAAGGTTCCACTTTCACACACTGCCAAGGTTAAAAAGAATGCCAAACCTGCCACCAAATCAATGGGCAGAGGCTCAAAAACAAATTACAGCACTCATGGACATGAGAGCTATTCAAAAGGTACCACCACATGAGCAAGGACAAGGATTTTACTCAAGACTCTTTCTGGTTCCCAGAAAGGACAAAGCCTGGAGGCCCATTCTGGATCTTTCTTCTCTAAACACTGATGTTCCGAAATTCAAAATGTTGACACTACAGCAGCTTCTTCCCATGCTGGGCAAGAAAGCTTGACTCATAACATTGGACCTCAAGGAGGCATACCTGCATGTCCCTATCAGACAAAACTGCAGAAGATACCTCAGATTAATAGCTGGTTCAATGCACTATCAATTCTCTGCACTGCCCTTTGGCTTATCTACTGCGCCCAGGGTCTTCACAAAGTGCCTGGCACCAGTAATTGAATTTTGCAGACAAAAAGGAATTCAAATTTATCCATACCTGGACGACTGCCTGATTCAAGCAGAGAGCAAGGACATTCTTTTACAGCATCTGGCATTTGTAAAACAGTTATTAAGTTGCCTAGGGTACACAGTAAACAAAAATAAATCAAAACTAGTGCCCTCACAAGAGATAATATTCCTGGGTGCCAGCTTAAATACAAAGGCCCAGATGGCTTATCTCAAGCCAGACAAGCAAGGACATCTGACTCAATGTTTTCAATTAATGGCAACAAGAACTCAACTCCCTGCAAGAAAAATTCTGCAGGCCTTGGGTTACATGGCATCTTGCATTCTACTAATTCCATATGCCAGGTTGCATATGAGGAAACTACAATGGTACCTAAAGAGTGTCTGGTCTCAACACTGTCAAAATTTGGAAACAGTTATACCACTAATTCCTTGCCTATAACAGGAGTTTCGATGGTGGGCTCAAGCTTGTCACCTCAACAAGGGACAGCCTTTTACTCAACCCACCGCCAGGCAAACACTGACAACAGATGCATCGGATTACACCTGGGGAGCACACATGGCAGGAAAATGTATTCAGGGCAGGTGGCCCGCAGAACAAAGGCATCTTCACATCAATCAAAAAGAGATGCTAGCTGTACAAAATGCCCTAATAGCCTTCAAGGACCTGCTACATCCAGGACAACTACTATTAAAGACAGACAACACCACAGTTATGTGGTACATAAACAAGCAAGGGGGCACTCACTCTTACCCACTCTGCAGACAAGCCATGAACTTGTGGAACACAGCTCTAAACTATCAGGTTCATCTGCAAGCACAATTCCTGCCAGGAGAGAAAAACACACTGGCAGACGACTTAAGCAGAAACATCATGGATCCCCACGAATGGGAGTTGAATCCATAAATATTCAGAATGATAACACAGAAATGGTGGAGCCCAGACATAGATCTGTTTGCATCCCCAATGAACTGCCAGCTACAGAAATTCTGCACAAGGACTTACCATCCACAAGCATGGAAAGTGGATGCCCTCTCATTCAGCTGGAAAAACCTACAAGTATATGCTTTCCCAGCACTGCCTCTCCTTCCAAAGGTACTCATCAAAGCCAGGCTGGAAGAGCCAAAGATGATCCTGATTGCACCAGACTGGCCACGCCAGCACTGGTACCCAATCTTGAAGAACTTGGCACAAGAACCACCCTGGATTTTGCCTCAAATACCACATCTGCTGACTCAGCACAACAATCAGATACTTCACAGCCAGCTAAAGACTTTAAACCTGGCAGCATGGAAGATTACCTAGTCAAGCAAACAATGCCTCTCTCCAAAGCTGTTATGGATGTCATTCTGGAGGCCAGAAGGCCTAGTACCAGAAAAGCCTATTCGGATAAATGGAAAAGATTCTGTGCCTGGAACCAGGCTCACAGCCTTGACCCTCTTGTCCCAAATATTCCTCAGATACTTCAATAATTAACTGAGATGCTGGACAAAGGCCTCTCCTTTTCATCCATCAAGATCCACGCCTCTGCCATCTCTGCTCATTACAACATGGATCCACCTATTTTCTCTAATCCTTTGCTAAAACAGTACCTCAGAGGGGCTAAAAACATAAGACCGCCCCGTAGAGCACCTACTCCAACTTGGGACCTCAACGTCGTGTTGGAAAAATTAACTTTACCTCCTTTTGAGCCAGCAAACACAGCAGATTTAAAATATATCTCTTGGAAAACTGCTCTACTCCTGGCAATAACATCAGCATGAAGAGTTTCAGAGTTACAGGCACTAATGGCAGTGGAACCATTTATCATTTTCCACCAAGACAGGGTGTCTTTAAGAACTAACCCTACTTTTATGCCAAAGGTGGTATCAAGTGTGGCTCTCAATCAAACTATCCATTTGCCAACTTTTTATCCAAATCCACAGAATAAAGGGGAGAGACTACTGCATTCTTTGGACATACACAGGCAGTTACGCTTCTACTTGGACAAAACCAAAGCTTTCAGAAAATCTGAGCAATTATTGGTAGCATATGCTGCAGGAGCACAGGGAAAAGCCATTTCAAAACAGACCATTTCAAAATGGATAGGACAGTGTATACGTTTCTGCTATACACACCATGGAAAACCTGTACCTAACAGCTTTAGGTCTCACTCCACCAGGGCAACAGCCACTTCAACTGCCTACCTCAGAGGAGTACCTACTAAGGACATTTTGGAAGCAGCAACTTAGAGTTCTGTACATACCTTCACCAAGCACTACCATCTGCCTCTATACTCTAAATCCAGAGCTGGCTTCGCCACTGCAGTGCTGCAGGGCCTTATAGCCACCCCTAATGCCTTATAGTACCAGCTAACCTACCTCAGCTTTGGGACTCTACCCAAGTGTAATGACTGCAGCAGTGTAACACGATGAACATAGTACAGTTTTGTATCTACCATAAATGTAGATGTTCGAGTGTATACACTGCTGCAATCCAGGTTACCCTCCCTCCATCCCCTCTTACTTGCTGGTACGTACCTATGTCTTTTACCCTCTACTACCTATGGGGAGTATTTGCTGGTATCTGAAAGTTGTTGATTACTTTACTTATGTATGTTTTATTAGCAATTGAAATAGCCTACCTTTTTGGGGGCACCTGACATCTGGGGCAAGAAAAACTGAAGAAAATGGCGTCGGCTGCATCTTGTATACCCCTGTCGCACTGACGTCAGGGAGGTGGTGACAGCAACCGACGCCGGACCAAGACTTTGGAACTCAGGCCGACTGGGGAACCGCCTGACGGCAGGATAACCCAAGTGTAATGACTGCAGCAGCGTATACACTCGAACATCTACATTTATGGTAGGTACAAAATTGTACTTTTTTGGCAATTGTGCCAGTAGTGGATAGTATATTTGGCCACATGCAAATGTTCTGCCTTTTATGTGGGCCAAACTTCTTACTCATTGAGAATAAGGATGTCTGAACATAGAAGTGATGTCCGAAATAAAAGGGAGACGAATGCCCTATACAGACATACTATCAAACATACCAATGCTGAATTTAGATTTATGGTAATAGATAGAATTATTGGTGATAGGAGTAACCAACAAGGTTGGCACACTATTCTTAATCTTAAGGAAAAGTATTGGATTATTAATTTAGGAGCTTTATTTTCCCCAAGTCTCAATGACGACTTATGAAAGATACCACAGACCATTGTGTTTTGATGCTTTGTTCTATATATCTTTATATATTGTAAATACATATTTATCATACTTTGTAAATGTATGGAGTATGTTTGTCTGTATATATGTATATATATATATATATATATATATATATATATATATATATATATATATATATAAAATAATTATTTTATATATATTTTACTTATATATGTATATGTATTATAGATATATATTCCTGACTTACAATGATTGTTTTATATATATTCTATGTACTTGTAATTTTTGGGTTGGATGTCTGTCATTGGTTGGGGAAGTGTATATATTGTTACATCATGAAACGTCTGTGTAATGCTTGTTCACTGAAGAAGGCTGGTTAGCTGAAACCAGTCTGAATAAAGTATTTATGTGATTATTATGTGATTATTATTTTCCAAGTGCTTGGTGTACTCTCTATGCTGGCCACTGGTGTTTTGCATTGTAAGTGGCTTGGCCGTGTAATTTCTGTATGTGCAGAGCGTTGGGTTGCTTCAACTAAGTCTTGCCCACTTTGTCAAGAAGCCCTCAGAGTATGGCAATGGGTGATTTCTTCCACCTGCTTTCTAATGGCAATGCACATTCCATGGAGCTCCAACATGATTGCGGACACGTTGAGCAGAACTATCCTAATGCCTCACGAGTGGTTTCTCAATCCAGTAGTGGCAGAAAAGGTCAACCTTGCTGCTATCTGTTTGCGTCTCCTCTGAACAACAAGTACAGCAGTTATTTTGCCCTAATCTTCCCTCTGGGGGAGTCACACAGAGATGTTGTTCTTCACGATTGCCCCCCAGTCTTCTGTATGCCCTTCCCCCGACTCCTCTGGTATGTCAGTTTCTAAAGAAAGCCAAGAAGTTGAAGAACAAAATAATCCTCATTGCTCCATTCTGACCTCAACAAGTCTGGTTTAACCTTCCTGTGGCGTCACCTACTTCAGAAACCTTGTATTCTGGACCCAGCTCCAGACCTGCTATCTCACCCTTAGGAATGGTTCATCTGAATCGCCAGCATCTCAAGCTATCTGTGTGGCTTCTCCAGTTCCCATGATTGCCAGGCGTTCCTCCCTTACTTCCCTTGTCCAACAAATCATTTTGGCCCATCACAAGCCTTCAACTCGAAAGCTGTATCATAACAGATGGATACAATTTGCTAGATGGTCGCTTGACAATAATATTGACCCCTACACAGCACCTCTGGATAAAGTTTTAGAATTTCTGGCTTTTCTTTATCAGTCTGGCTGCTCAGCTTCCACCATCTGAGTACATCTCACTGTGATATCTAATTTCCATGTTGGTTTTGATGGTTCTTAACTTATGTCTCATAAACTTTGTAAGGCTTTTTTGAAAGGAACCTTAATGCTAAGGCCTCCTTTTAAAGAACCCATTGCTCCATGGGATTTGCCCTTGGTCCTACAGTCTCTCATTTCATCCCCTTTTGAATCCTCTTCAACTTGTCATTTAAAGTTTTTGACCTGGAAAACTTTGATTTGATAGCTATCACGTCAGCCAAAGAATATCTGAAATTCAAGCCTTGTCCTGCAGGCCCCCATATTTAATATTTCATAAGGACAGGGTCCCCCTCAGGACGAATCCATCTTTTTTGCCGAAGGGTGTTTCAGAATTGAATATTAATCAAACCTTACATCTACCAGTCTTTTTCCTTAATTTTTCTAATAAGGGAGAGTACTGTCTGCACTTATTAGACGTTTACAGGCAATTAACATTTCTACCTTCACAGAAAAAAGGACATCAGAAAATCTCACCATCTGTTCATTACCCTTTCCTCACTTTCCTTAGGTAACCCAGATGTTCATCGTGCATACAGCTGCAGTAATCACAGATGGGTTTTCTGCCGTCAGGCGGGTCCTCGGTCGGCCGAATTCCAAAGTCTAGGTCCGGCGTCGGTTGTTGTCGCTTTCTTTCCTGACATCAGTGAGGCAGGAGTATATAAGACACAGCCGATGCCATTTTCTTCAGTCTTTTTTGCCGCACGGTGCCCGAAGCAGAAGCAGTTCGCAAGTGTCGGTCGGCCAGCTCCTGAATTTACGAAAAATTGGAAACCGAAGTCTTCATTAAAGCTAAGTACCCCGTTGGGGAAACTTTTCTTGCCTCAGACCGATGTCAGAAAAAGTTAACAATTGTATTTCTTGTGGGAAGCAAATACCGCATAAGGATTTCCATTCCCTCTGCATACCTTGTTTAGGCCCAGACCACGACGTCTCGGGCTGTCGTTTTTGCGCTACTTTCAATAAACGCACTATTAAGCGTCGGGCGGAGTTCGCCCAGCACTTTTTTGGTACAGCCTTTGATTATAAAATGTCGTCGGAGACTCCGACTACCGTTTTGTCCAAAAAACGTAAGGACAAGGACCGACATGCGAGGTCCGCGGTCCCCACCGACACCACGCCAAAACCGGCTACACGTGGTCCGGTTCTCAGTGAGACGCCTATGCAGTCCGTGACTACCGACGACACTTCTTTGGCGGTGTCTTCTGTAACCGAGACCGCAGGTACCTCGGCCCAGACCCAGACTACAACCACCGAAGCCACTGTGAGCGTTGAGCCTCCTAATGTGGACAGGTCCACTTCCACCCATGGTGTCTTTAGACCCTCATCTTCCTTTTCCATTAAGGCCTTTACCAAGTCCAAATCAGCCAGGCATCCCAAGAGGCCTGTTGCACAGGGCCCATCTCCAGGCCCCATGCCTAAAAAGCAGATGCTTAAAATGGCTGAGGATTTAATTACTCTTATCAGGGGTTCCCAACCCCCTCCAGACAAGAGACCCAGAGTGGAGGAAGATTCTCCCTCTTCTGATCAGGGCTCCATTTTTTCAGAACATTCTGATGTAGAGGAATACTCTTACTCCCCTTTTGAAGATTCTGATGCAGAGCAGTCCATTCCTTCTGTATCTCCTCCTGAGGATTTTTCTTTTGGGGAAACCTTGCACACCTTGAGGGAACACTTCCATTGGGAAGGCCAAGACTTTTCTGATTCCAAGAAAAGACTTAGGGAATTTCTTTTGTTACCACAACACAGACCTCTGGTGATACCTCCTGTCTTGGACATACTTGATGATGTTTATTCGGAGGCTTGCCTTAATCCGGATTCCCTGCCTCCTGCCCCAGTCAAGCCTCATAGGTACTACAGAGTTCCTAACTCTCACCAATTTCTTTACAAAAGCCATAATGCTGACCCTGAAACCATTTCTCAAGGCCCCAAGGGAATGAAGGCCTCTACTGCTAAGAATCCACTACCTTCCGAAAGAGAGTCAAGATCCTTAGAAAGGTGGGGAAAAAAGGTATATACCTCAGCCACCCTAGCCATGAGGGCCTTAAATTGTCAGTTTCATATGCTTAAATATCAGCAGTTTCTGTTATCACAATTAAGAAATAAAATGTCTCAACCTGAACAACCAGACATGAAGGAGTTGCAGGATATGATGCATAGTGCAGAACAAGTGGGTAAACACACCTTACAATGTGGCTATGATGCCCTAGAGGCCTCAAGTAGAGCTGCTGTTACAGGATCAGTCATTCGTAGACATACCTGGCTTAGGGAACAAATCTTGCCTGATCATGTGAAAGCTAAACTATTAGATGCTCCTTTACAAAAGGATGTGTTATTTGGTACTAATGCTGAGGAGATAATATGGAAAATGGAAGAAAAAGCCAAATCTATGCAAACTGTCAAAGCTTTTCTACAGGTTCAACCACCACATTTTAGCAGAAATTGGCCTTCTAAAAACTGGTCCTTTCCAGCCACGGACAAGCCCCAAAGAGGTAGATACAGGCGCACAAGGGGCAGAGGACAATCACAAGGATCATATAGAGGCAGGCAATGGCAAACTCCAGCACCAAGAGGTGGCGAAGACAGTGCACAACAATACAGGAAACAAACCCAGTGACTTCCTGTTTTCCATGCCAAGCAAGTCTCAGCTGGCAGCACCCTTGGGAGGAAAACTGGCATTATTTACAAGAAATTGGCATATTGTCACAACAGACAAGTGGATCCTGGACGTTATAAACAGAGGCTACAGATTTCATTTTCACACTCTTCCAAAAATGAGAGGCATGCCAAACCTGCCACACAATCAAAGGGCAGAGGCACAACTACAGATTTCAAAGCTCATAGACATGAAAGCTATTCAAGAGGTACCTATTCACGAGCAAGGTCAAGGTTTTTACTCCAGGCTATTTCTGGTACCAAGGAAAGGATCCGACTGGAGACCCATTTTGGACTTATCCATCCTAAACACATTCTTACTGCACCAAAATTCAAGATGCTCACATTACAGCAGCTTCTTCCCATGCTGGGCAAGGAGTTTTGGCTGGTAACATTGGACCTCAAGGAGGCATACCTGCATGTCCCAATCAGACAAAGCTGCAGAAGATACCTCAGATTTCTTGCAGGCTCAATACACTATCAATTCTCTGCATTGCCCTTTGGCTTATCTACTGCGCCCAGAGTATTCACGAAATGCCTGGCATCAGTAATTGCCTACTGCAGACTTCAAGGGATACAAATTTACCCTTATTTGGACGACTGCCTGATCCAAGCGGACAGCAAGCACATACTTCTGGAACATCTGGCTTATGTAACACGGTTACTGCATTCTCTGGGATACACAATCAACAAAGAGAAATCCAGGCTAACACCATCTCAGAAAATAACTTTCCTGGGTGCCAACTTGGACACAAACACCCAGATGGCCTATCTTACGCCAGAAAAACAGGGGCAACTAACTCAATACTTCAAAATACTAGCAAATTGTACCAGGCTTACTGCAAGGAAAATCCTGCAGGCTCTGGGCTTCATGGCATCTTGCATTCTTTTAATCCCATATGCAAAGTTGCATATGAGGAAACTTCAGTGGTACCTAAAAAACCTTTGGTCTCAGCACAGCCACAGTTTGGAAACAATAATACCAATAATTCCATGTTTGCAAAAGGAATTTCTATGGTGGGCCCAAGCATGTCAAACAAACACAGGTCTCCCATTCTGCAAGCCTCAAGCAAATCAAGTCATCACAACAGACACCTCAGATTACGCCTGGGGGGCGCACATGACAGACAGGTGCATTCAGGGCAAATGGTCCCAAAAGGAAAAGCACCTTCACATCAATCAAAAAGAAATGCTAGCAGTGATAAATGCAATTACAGCTTTCAAGGACTTCCTGAATCCAGGACAATTATTGATAAGAACAGACAACACCACAGTAATGTGGTACATAAACAAACAAGGAGGAACACATTCATACCCCCTGTGCAGACTAGCCATGACACTTTGGAACTTGGCTCTGGAATGGCAAATCGAACTTCAAGCACAGTACTTGCCAGGTTTGGAAAACACGCTGGCAGACAATCTAAGCAGAAATATGACAGATCCACATGAATGGAAGTTGCATCCTCAAGTGTTTACAAAGATAATCCAAGCGTGGGGGAGGCCAGACATAGATCTCTTCGCCTCCCACAGGAATCATCAGTTGGAAAAGTTTTGTTCAAGGACCTTTCATCCAAAAGCCTGGAGAGTGGACGCCTTTTCATTCAGTTGGACAGCATGGACAGTTTACACTTTCCCACCTCTGCCTCTTCTGCCCAAGGTGCTCTTGAAAGCAAGAGCAGACAGACCGAAGATGATACTGATTGCTCCAGACTGGCCAAGACAACACTGGTACCCACTCCTGAGGAGCCTAACACATACTCCTCCCTGGTCCCTACCTCTAATGCCTCTTCTGCTGACTCAGCACAGCTACAAAACTCTTCACAGTCAGCTGAAAACACTCAATCTCGCTGCATGGAAAATTCCTTAACACCACAACAGACTCTACTCCCCAAAGAGGCGCAGGATGTCATTTTGGAGGTCAGAAGGCCATCTACTAGAAAGGCTTACTCTGCAAAATGGAAACGGTTTTGCTCTTGGAATGAGAAAAAAGGCCAGGACCCTAGAAACATGAATTTGCCTCAGGTATTACAGTATCTTGCTGAGCTGCTGAACAGTGGACTTTCATTTTCCTCCATAAAAATCCATGCCTCAGCCATTTCTGCAGAATTCAACACAGATCCACCCTTATTCTCTCACCCACTCTTAAGACAGTTCCTCAGAGGGGCTAAGAATATAAGACCACCAAGGAAACAACCAATTCCAGCCTGGGATCTTAATTACATTCTAGAAAAATTAACATTGCCTCCCTTTGAACCAGCTGCCTCAACAGATTTGCAATATTTGTCCTGGAAAACAGCTTTCCTCCTGGCCATTACCTCAGCTCGTAGGGTTTGAACTACAAGCCCTCATGGCTGTGCAGCCCTTTCTCATCTTCCATCAGGACAGGGTTTCCTTGAACCAACCCATCCTTTATGCCTAAAGTGGTATCCAGGGTAGCTTTAAATCAAGCCATACACTTACCTACCTTTTACCCCAATCCTCAAAACAAAGGGGAAAGGCTGCTACACTCCTTAGACATCCATAGACAGCTACGTTATTATTTGGACAGAACAAAGCCTTTCAGGAAATCAGAACAACTTTTGTGTCCTATGCTGTAGGAGCTCAAGGGAAGCCAGTTACCAAACAGACAATTTCAAAATGGATAGGCCATTGCATACGGTTTTGTTACTCCTATCATGGAAAATCTGTCCCTACAGGCATCAGATCCCACTCCACCAGGGCCACAGCTACCTCTACAGCCTTCCTCAGAGGAGTTCCTACCAAAGATATTTTGGAGGCAGCCACTTGGAGTTCTGTGCATACCTTCACAAAACACTACCACCTGCCTTTATATTCCAAAACTAGAGCAGGCTTTGCCACTGCTGTGTTGCAGGGCATTCTGGCTCATCCCAGTTCCACCTAGTGCCTACCACCCTGTGCGTAGCTTTGGGATTCTACCCATCTGTGATTACTGCAGCTGTATGCACGATGAACATAGTACAGTTTTGTACCTACCATAAATGTAGATGTTCGAGTGCTAATACAGCTGCAGTACAGTTTTCCCTCCCTCCTTCCCCTCTTGGTAAAGGCCTAGGGCCTAACCCCTCTTCATACAACCTGATTGGGTTATCCTTCTATGGTATATTTGCTTGTAACTACTGTTTTTTGATTATATTGCATTTCATGTATATAATTATAATTTATGTATTGCCTTCCTTTTGGGGGCACCTGACATCTGGGGCAAGAAAGACTGAAGAAAATGGCGTCGGCTGTGTCGTATATACTCCTGCCTCACTGACGTCAGGAAAGAAAGCGACAACAACCGACGCCGGACCTAGACTTTCGAATTCGGCCGACCGAGGACCCGTCTGACGGCAGAAAACCCATCTGTGATTACTGCAGCTGTATTAGCACTCGAACATCTACATTTATGGTAGGTACAAAACTGTACTTTTCTATGGTTACCTTAGCTAAATGGCTTAGGGATTGTATCACTTTTATTTATCACTCAAAGGGACTTTACCCACCACATCCTGTGAAAGCTCATTTGATTAGAGCTGTAGCAGCTTCTGCAGTTTTTCTTGCTAGAGCTTCTTTAGATGACATTTGCGCAGCAGCTACATGGGCATCTCCTCATACCTTTATTACTCTTCACAAACTGGACCAGAGGTCTCTAGGGGACGTGCATCATTCGGTTCTATGTTGCTCAGGAATATTCGTTTGTGATACCTCCCAAGATTTAGGTAGGTAGGGACTATCCCAAGTGAAGGATTGAGTGAAGATTGACAACATCAGGTAAAGAAGTTATGTCTTACCATAACGTTCCATCTGTGTTGTCGATCTTCACTAATCCTTGACACCCCCACCTCCCACTGCCTAAGACTCTTGGTGGACTGAATATTCCCAAAGACTGGCTTCATAATAGGGACATAGATATGGTCTCTTATTTATTACTTCTAGTCTGTCACTATTATAGTTTTGGGAGGCACGAGCTGGAAAAGCATCCGAGTCAGTTCTGAGGTTTGGAACTGAGCCTACAGTCAATGATTAGTGAAGATCAACAACACAGATGCAATATTATGGTAAGACATGACTTCTCTTTTCCTACTTATTCATGAATATTTAATGTGTTAGGGGCAAGATATTGTGCTTTTTGAAGACTGTCATTTAATATTTTACCTCAAAACTTATTCTTTTTTATCAGGAGATGTAACAACTCCCTCAGGGTCCACTACCAGTCTTTCAGGCTTCTTTTCTGGCAGGACCGTGGGGCAGTTACTGGTCTCCTTGTTTCTTCCTTACTTCCATCCACAAGAAGAAAACATTTGCCAGGGGGTTTTGGGTATCAGACTAGATCCTTCACTGCCTTATCTGCTAATAGATGACTGCTGTGGCTGGACTTGGTTCCTTGGGCTGCTTATCCATACCTATCTATCTCTGTGATATAGTTCCTTAGGAATTCCCTAAGGACCATGTGTTGGACTAATCCTCTGCAACTGTAGGGTTGTCCTTCCTGGGTAAGGGAGAACCATTCTTGTTGGAATTGTAGGAAGGACCGTATGAAAGTTTATGCATAGCCAAGCTAGATGTCTGATTCCTGGAATAGTGTCCCTTCAATATGACTGTCTTTTTCTAGTGAGTCTCCCAGGGAAAAAAAAAACACAAGAATGTTATTTTTCCTCTTTCTAATACTATGGACAAGGATGACTTGCAGAGTTGCATGGATTTGCTAATGAATTAATTTCTGCTTTTCTAAGCGCACAGTTTATCAAAAATGAACTATCAAAATGGTGAGACAAAAACAGAAAAACAAAAGTTTTTGTTTTTTTGTTTTTTTTTTGCAGGGGGTCAAGCCTCGTTTCTACCCCATATGGGGACTCAGCCCACCACACTACCATAAATTATATATACAACTCCACGGTCACTCCACAGTACAATAAAGGGCAAAAACATTTTGCTGGTTTGTATAATACAACACATTGCTGTTAAACGCATCATGACATTAAGTTTTAGAAATAAAGCTGCCTGAACAGTAGCAATTGCATGTAACTATACCTCCTCTTTCTTGCTTACTTCAAATAGAAAAAGAAAAAGATTTCCCCCTCATTCTGACACTGATTCTCAGCCCTGAAAAGCCGAGAATGGAGGGAAAGTGTTTCTTTTCTTTGATTTTTTATTTCCTCCACAGTCTGAAGACTGTGATTCTGAGGAGGGTGTTCTATCAGGTTTCCCTCCAGAATAGCCATCTTTTTATGGCACCTTAGCTAAGATGAAAGAGGTATTTCAATGGAAACAGAATGAAGTCCTTATTCCCCAGGAAAACTATTTGTTGTGATTACATATTCCACAGTAGCAGCAGCTGTCCCTCCTGTTTTTTTTCAGCTTTAGAAGTTTTCTTGACAGCTTACAGTATGCCTGATAATGAGCCTCCTGCTCCTAGCACCCTATTTCAGAAAGCATTTTAAGTGCTAACAAACAGGATTTTAAAATTTAGAATTTTAAAAAGCAATGGCATGGAAGCCCCAAAAAGAAAGGGGAGAATCTCCCAGAACCAAAGTCAGTCCAAAAAGTCTGAGTAACTACTTGCCTTTCCAGATTATCCCCAACTTACTCTGGCAATATTTCCTTCTGTCTAGGTCTGTCTCTTTCCCAGTGGCATCACATTATATGACACAAATGGGTTCTGAAGCCATGCAGCATACATACAGATGGCAATGGTAGTCCCTCCCTCCTTTTCAGGGGATTCCTGCCTATCTTCCTCCCTCATTTTCAAGGGATTCCACCCTATCTTGTAAAATGAATACCTCTGTTTCTTCTAATTCTGAACCAAATATTGCCTGAGGGGATCACTGAATTAGTCCTCTCAGATAAGATGGACAAAGATTTTTAATCAGTGATTTTTCTAGTGCCAAAAAAAAAGAGGGAACTTAAGAGACCAGTCCTAGACCCTCCTTTCTCAATATTCTTCAAATATGCTGCCATCACATTCTTATAATAGGATCATAGGAGGTTACTAAGCTATTGACCCTGAGGGCCTTATAAGCCTAGCCAAGAGTTTAGCCCATGTTTAGACAAGTCAGCACCCAGAGCCCCTGTCCAGCAGAGACATAGGTGGAATCCCAGGACTGTATTTTCTGTTTCCCATCCAGTTATCCAGTTTGCACTTAAAAAGGGATAATGAGGCACTCTGCTTGACATGGAGAGGGAGTCTATTCCACAGATGGGGAGTGTCTGGGACAAAAATCTGTCCCACCAGCAAGTCCTATTGATATCACAGACCAGGTTGAGGTCACGCGTACGGGTTGCTCGAGTGGAGCTTGACTTGCGAATATGCAGCAGGTCCCATCAAGGCGAGGTCTGAGATTGCTTTGTATGCCAGACAGAGGTCACCTTTGAGGAGTCTGTATGAAACTGAGTAGAGGGCTTTTAGCCTATCTGTGTAGGGTAGGTGTTTGAGGCCCTGGATTCTCCTGGTGAGGAACCTCTGTGGTTTCTCCAGCTGCTGCATGTGCTTTGCGAGGTACATGCCGAAGGGGGCATTGTACTCAATAATTGGCCTTATAAGGGAAGAATGCAGGGATTTTATGACCTCTTTGTCCATGGGTGAGGTACCCTTACTTATGAGGTGGGCCACGTAGAAAGCTTTCCTTACAATGGAAGCAACATGCTGGTCAAAAGTCAGGTTGATTTCAACCTGGGTGCCCAAATTCCTCACTACTGATTGTGGACTTAGGACACTGTTATTAATGTGATAATATGTGGGGACGTCACTCTCCCCAAAGGGGATGATGATGCATTTTTTGGCATTCAGCTTGAGGGCATGTTTCTGGCACCAGTCATTTGGGTGAGACCCTCCTGGAGGACGTCCACATCACTTGGGGAATTGATGACTGCGCCCAGCTTGCGGTCATCTGCAAACTTGGTCAGCCATAGCCCACTGGTTTTGGTCTGCACCTCAGAGAAATATATCCCAAATAACAGAGGCCCCAAGACCAATCCCTGGGGTACACTGCTCATTACAGGTCTACTGCTTGAAGTGGGTTCCCCTATTTTTATTAGGTGGGTTCTATCAGTGAGCTAGTTTGTTACCCATCTGGTAACATATGGATTGATGCCTAGTTTATCTACTATGCCTGAGTGGGGAATAGTGTTGAAGTATTTGGCCAGGTCAAGGTAGGCAGTGTGCACCATCTTTCCCTCATCCATGGCTTTGGTGACTGTCTCAAAGAAGTCGACCAGATTTAACAGACATGACCTCCCCTTGACAAAGCCAAACTGTGTGAGGTCGAGTGTTTGGCAACTGTTTGGAGGTTGCCAGTGTCCCTGTTAATGAGGTCCACGATAATGCATTCCATGGCCTTGCAGATCAGGCCAGGTAGGCTGATGGGTCTATAATTTGCTGTATCGGTGTACACTCCGCCTTTGTGTAAAGGGATGATTGTGACTGTCCTCCACTCAAGCTTTGGTTGAATAGGGTGCCTAATGGTGCTATAAGTTCATGTCTAAGTTTATGTAAGATGCTGCCTGGGATGTTATCAGGTCCCATGGAGGCTGTATTTTTTGCTTTTGAGAGGGCAGTGATGACCTGTTCCCTAAAGATAAGGGGTGGGGGCAGGTACTGGGGATGTGATTTACTGATGGGGGAACTGAGGGGAGAAATTTTCACTGAATCTGTCAGCCAGTAGATTGGCTGTATCTACAGCATTTGTGTATGTGGTGTCCTTGACCGCTAGTTCTGAACAGATCTGGGTGCATCCTTTGAGATTGCGGACATATGTGAAGAAGGCCTTATGATTGTCTCTAGTAGATGTGGCCAATTTGACTCAAAGTTGGCTTTAGAGGATTTCACTAGTGCTCTTATTTACTTGTTCACATTAAAGAGAGATTGCTTCCAATTGGCCACCTGCTCCTTCTTGGTCCTGGACAGCAATTTTTTTCCTTTGTTATATAGTTTGTTTATTGCAGATTTTCAACAGACAGGTTTACTCTTCCTTGCGGAGGATGATTTTGTCCTGTCAGGTATTCCTGATTCCATGCCTCTAAATAAATGCTCATATAGTACTTTGGTGTAGATTTTGACATTGGTGCCAGTTCCTACAGTGGGGGACAGGGCTGTGAAGCTGTTTATACCATTTCTCAGGAGGTTGTATTCAGCTTTGGAGAAGTGTTTTTGTTTGACCCTAGCTATAGGGGGCGGTCAGAGGAAGTGGTGACTATTGGCAAAGATTTCAAACATTATCAGTTCTCTGTCTTACATTTTGTTCTATCTGCTGTACCAAATGCATTTACAAAGTGCCTAACTCCTGTAATTGCTTAATGCATATTTCAAAGCATTCGCTTTACTATCAAAATCATGAAAACCCTCACCACAAATGTTCACATCACTGAACCAAAACAGTGGAAACTGTCAAGCCAGCTGCTCTGAATGTCGAATTGTTTGAAAGGCAAGAATCGACATTCAACAACTTGTGTGCTGCTCACCATACGGAAAAAAAACACTGTTGACAAGTCATACAGATTTCTACTGCTTTTCAGGGGGGCAAGCCCCCCCCCCCCGCACCCCCACACTCCTGCTCATTAAATATTCTAACTCCGAGATCGCACTATAGTAAGGAAAACGGTACTTTTCCCAATCCCCATGGTAGTGCGATCCAATTGAAAACAGCAATGCTGAAAACTGCAAACATGAGCTACGTGTAGACGTTTCAAAGTCGGCAGGATTTTTGATCACAATTTTGAAGATTTTCACCTTTACCCTTGACCTTCTGAATAACGGTAAGGTGAGTTTCAAACATTTGATAGTAAACCAAGGCATTCACATCTTACCATATTTGGATGATTGAGTTTATATTTACAGACTGTTTCCAATTGTCAAGATTTTCTGACTCCTAGCAAGAAACTCCTGCACAGTCTGGAGTTTCAAGAGAACTCGGAGAAATCAGCTCTCACCTTTTCACAGTGAATATTTTTCTGGAATGTCTTCTGTATACTTCCACAGGAAGAGCTTTTTTTTCTACTGCACAAAGTAAAACTATTCAAAGAAATCTTCCTCAGCTTTTCCAGCCAGTCTCGGCATCTGTCAATGAATTTCTGTGGATTCTGGGTTCCATGGCTTATATTATTATTATCATGATTCCCTTGGACAGGCTTCATGTGAGAATAATTCATTGGTACCTCAGATCAGTCTGGACTCGGCATCAACACCCCTTATCTTTTCAGATTCCGGTGCTAAGGTTTATGAGAAGGGAGGTATTGTGGTGGGTGGACCAGTTTTGTCTTAACCAAGGTCTCCCCTTCTGCCTCTGTATTGAAAGAAGTGAAAGTACAATATCTGTGGGCCTAGCAGGACAGATGAAAGCATATCTGTGCCAATGACAGGCTAGTAGCTATCAGTGCTTTGAAAGCCTTAAATCGTCTCTGGTTCCCAGGACCTCTTGAAGTTACCATGGACAACACCACAGTGATGTGGTACATAAACAAAGAGGGTGTACCAAATCTTACCCACTTTGCAGACTTACCATGATGGCCTGGGAGGTGGCGGCACAGCTCAGTTTAATTCCTTAAGACAAATGTATTCTGTCAGAGCAAAACATGGTAGCAGACAAGCTGAGTAAGATCAGGACAGACCCTCATGAATGGAAATTACATTTGAGCATCTTCCCGGAAAGTTCTGCTGCAGGATTCTTTGCAAATAGGTCTGGAAGATAGTTTCACTCCCATGGATAAGCATGCCTTTCAACCTCCCTTTCCACCGATACTAAGGATTCTTCTAAAGATCCAGAAGGTCTCTCCAAAGATAGTGATAGGGACTTCCTTTTGACCCAGGCAAAAGTGGATGTTCATCATATTGATCACTGCTGCGGTAACCTAAGCTGTTGGGTTATATCCTGTTAAAGATATAATAGTTGGCCAGCTTCCAAAGCTTCATGGCATATTTTACTTACCCAAACTGTTAGTTTGAGCAGAGCTGACTAAAAGACAGGTTTGGGCACCAGACCTTTCATAGGTTTCCTGCTACTAAAGAGAGTGTCCTCTGTGGGCCTTTGAGAATCGATGGTTGGCTAATGCTGTTCCACTGCTGGCCAGATAAGTTCATTTTGGAGAATAAACAATAAAAAATTAGGTGTGGAATTTTTTTAAGTTACTTTCCTGATAAGGAAAGTATTTTTAAGCTAGGAAGATGTGTTTTGTTGACTGTCACATGAGATATGTATACTTTTAAAACAGGAGTGCACTTTTGTTCTTGACAGTTTGAAAGTTGTTAAAATTGATTAAAACGTGTTTTACTATAGAGAAACTAATTTTGTGGGCTAGTAAAGTATATTAAAATAAGTCAGAGTACTCGGTGTTTTTACTGGGGAAAAGTTACTTTTAGGTACTTTCTATTTTTTATCAACTTGTGCTGCTTAGCATCCCAGGAAAGCAGCACTATTTCTGGCTTTATCATGGAACAGTCTAAGGTCACTCAGTCAGACATAAAGAGAAAAAGTTAAGCTCAGGGTCTTGTGCAGGCTATTGACCCTTCTTATAAGGTGGTCTCTGGTAGAAGAAAAAGGGATTTCTCTTTTTTCCTGAAGAGGTTCAAATTTTTTTCAGTTCTTTAAAGGAATATGTTGGAACAGATGCGTATTTTTCTCCTTAGGTTTCTGATTCAGACTCAGAAGAGAGCATGGCATCTGAAACTCCCTATGAGGGATTTTTTTTCTCTGAAACTATTTCCAGAATGTGCCAGTGTTTTCAGTGGGAGAACACTGAGGTTTTTCAGTCAGTCAGAAAATACTATGAGCTTTTACAACTGGAATTCCCAGAACCTTCATCCATTCCGACAGTGCTGTCAACATTGCAGGATATATTTGTCACAGCCTTTGGTTTCCCTGACAGCCAGCATGCTGTGTCTAAGAAAGCAAATAGAATGTACAAAGTTCCTCAGTCTTTCAGGTTTCTACACACTCATCCGAGACCTGACCCAGCAGCTATAGCTGTAGTTAATCCAGCAGTTGCCAAACATTCATAGGTTTATAGATTATTACTAAGCAAATGACCAGGGGACCTTTCTAAGCCTAGTCAAGTTTTCCCAAACTGATAATGATATCCTGTATCCAAATAGGACATTGATTGAGGGCCAGGCATTTACAAGCTACATCTGTCCATAAGGGACACAGGTGCCAGACCAGGTATACATTTCCTTTTCCCATCCACTGGTCTAGGTTGCTTTTAAACTGGATAACAGACAAATTCAGCTTCACATGGATGGAAAGCTGGTTCCATAGGAGGAGGGACAGTCTCTGGGACACATATCTGTCTTTCCAGCATGTTCTGCTTAAATCACAGACAGAATTCAGGTCCCTAGATGTTGTATCTTTGGTACTCTTTGACTTATGAATATGTCGGAGATTCATAAGTGTGGGGTCTGCAGATGCCTTGTAAGCCAGGCACAGGTCATCCCTCCGCAATCTAAAGGAGACTGAGTAGAGGGAAAGGGCTTTATAGTTCTCTGCATAAGGCACATTTGTTATGCCTTGTAATCATTTTGTAAGGAACCCCTGAGATCACTCTAGTTGCTGCTTATGCCTGGTCAGATACATACCAAAGGGAGCATTGTACTCTATGATTGGTCTGATAAGGGCAGGGTACAGTGGCATAATGACCTCTTTGGACAGAAGTGCCATGCCCTTACTTATAAGTTGCGTAACATAAAAGAATTTCCTCAGCACTGTGGCCATGTGGTGGTCAGAGGTAAGGCTGCTGTCTACATGTGTACCCAGATCCTTGACCACTAAGTCAACTCTTAGGGGCATGTTATCAACATCTTAAGTAGCCGGAATGGTTGACTTCCCAAAGGGTACAATTATACATTTCTTAGCATTAAGTTTAAGACCATGGCTTTGGCACCATTTGTTATTCAGAGAGAGACTTTCTTGAAGAATGCTAGTGTCTACAGTGTGTGTGGGGGGGTCAATGATAACCCTCAGCTTGCAATCATATGCAAGCTTAATCTTCCATAAACCTTCAGCATTTCCTTCCATTTCAGAGAAATAGATGCCAAAAAGGAGGGGGTCTGGTACAGAGCCCTGGGGGACTGTGCTAGTGACTGGCCTGTTGGTGGAGGTGACCTCACCTATCTTGATCGCCTGGGTCCTGTCAGTGAGACAATTGGCTATCCAGTGGATGATAAAAGGGTTTATCCCTAAATCAGTGAGCTTGTCTGCAGTGTGCCCGAGTGGGGTGTTATATCAAAAGGCTTGCCAGGTCTTGACTTCATCTAATGTTTTGGTGACCCTCTCAAAAAAGTCTACCAGATATAATAAGCATTACCTTCCTTTAGCAAAGCTATAACATTTTTAATATTTTGTTACTTCTAATCCTTCTCTTTCAGAGAAGAATGGTAAAGCTATTTGTAAGTTTGGGAAAAAAAACATATGCATCTGCACCTATGATTTTTACAATTTTATATTGTTATGGCGATTTGTTAAATTTTACTCTGACTAACTATGTATGAGGAATGTTGTATCTGCAGTTCTGTCGTGTGAGAAAAAAATCTGCTTTGTGTGATTTACTTTCTTCCATTTCTTGGATCACTACTCATTGTTTAAAGTGTGTACATGACTCTTTAGCCATTGTATACAAGGGCTGTTGCATTTGGTACTGTGTTAAGGAGATTTGCCTGGATGAATTATCAGAGCCTCCCAGAAGAAGGAAAATGGGATTTTGAATTCTCATTTGGCTAGAGATTTAGTTTTTGGACCCCCTGTCATAGAGGTTGTCAAAAGTGTGATGAGAGAGAAAATCCTTCTCAAAAGTTTCCAATGGATTTTCTGCACCCTTGTCCAGTTTTGGCAAGAAGCAAAACAAACAGTCTCAGCAGAATGCTGGTATGCTGGTAAGCAGATATTTAAAAACAGCAATGGTAAGAGAGTTCAAAAAAAGGAAGCCCAACCAACTGAACCCAAAAGTGGAAGAGAAAGCATACTTCATACCTCGGATGTCTACATACAATGTAGATGTGATAGAACAGAATCTTTCAGAACTTCTGATAAGATGCTTATTTCTTTTGAAAGTAAGAAGAATGGTCAGCTTGTGTCAAAACAGACTATTGCCAAATGGTTGTATCAGGCTATTATGTTTAGTTGTTCCCACCAAAGCAAAACCATTCCAGGCAGGTGAAAGCACACTGTACCAGGGCCTTGGCTTAATCTGTGGCTTTTTGGAAAGGGTTGGAGACTGAAAGTATTCAACTAGCAGCAACTTGATCCTCTGTATACAGTTCCATAAAGTACTACAAGCTATATTACTTTTCCAGATATAGGTCAGGCTTTGATAGGACTAATATGCAGGGACTCTTAGACCCTTTCCCTTTGACCTCCCAGATGCTCTAAGCTATGTTAATCTATCCATATAGCTTAGGCTACTGCAGTAGTGATCAATATGATGATCATAGTACTGTTGTGTAGGTAAACTGCTGTAGCCCCACCCTTCCTCCACCCCCTTGTTTTTGTGTGTTTTTTATGCAAGTTTGGACATGCATTTTTGCTATTCCTAGCAATGCCCTTTCAGAGCTTAGCCCCCCTTTCTCAGTTGGCATGAAAGCTCTGAAGGGCTTGGCACCCAAACCTGTCTTTTTGTCAGGTCAACTCGAGCCTTCTGATAGTTTGGGCATGTGGTAGTTGCCCTGAAGCTTTGGAAGCTGTCTGTTATATCCTTAGCAGGGTATAACTTGTGTAGCTTAAGCTACTGCAACAGTGATTATTCAAACATCTGCTGTTATGATAAGTTTACTTGCATAACTACTTTCCCCCTTCTTTGGAAATTGGCCAAGGGTAATTAACACAGGCTTTCCCACAGACTTATAAATGGGGGGTTGTTTGATACACTCCAACCTGCAAATACTTCAGTTGACTGCCTGAATGATAGAGTTTTGAAGGTGTTTTTTTTATTATTTATGTAAGCTATTATCCTCTACCCTTTTTTACTCATCTGTCAAGTTTCATCTTTCAGCCATTTCTGCTTGTCTGCCCTTGGATCCCCCATTCTACTTGTTCTCAAGTCTAGTGGTTTGTAAAAGGGGTTTTACATATTTGTCCACCTAGAAAACAGGTGGCTTCTCCTTGGGATCTTAACTTTGTGCTTGAAAAACTAGCACTTCTTCCATTTGAACCATCTTGTCAGGCTGATTTGAGGTTCTTGACTTGGAAAACTGTGTCACTAATTGCTCTGACTTCTGCAAGATACTGGGCTACAAGCTCTTATTGTGAGTGAACACTACTTCATTTTTCACAAAGACATTGTTTCTTTGACAATAAATCCTTATTTTATGCCTAAAGTTGTTTCAGAGTTTACCTTGAGCCAATCTATTAATTTCCCTGTATTCTTTCCAAAATCAAAAATGAGAGAGAGAGAAAGAATCCTATACACCCACATGTAACTTGGATACTACTCGGTCAGCTATTTATCTCCAAAAAGGACAACCAGTGTCAAAGTAGACAGTTTCTAGATGGTTGTTCCATGCTATTTTGTTTTGCTATTCTCAACAAGCCACTTCTAGACATGGTTCAGTCCCTCTCTACTAGGGCTTAGGCTTCTGGATCAGTCCCTCTCTACTAGGGCTTAGGCTTCTGGAAGAGGTGGGCTGTAGAAGTATACAAGAGTCAGGAGCTTTGTCATCTGTGCATACTTTCATAAAGCATTACAAACTGGATTCCTTTTTCAAGTCCAGAATGAGATTTGCTAGGACTGTTCTCCAGGGGCTCAAGG